>NC_081801.1:9688496-9788496 GCF_963082965.1 Carassius carassius
CCCTACTAAACATTATTTGTAATATGCCTCTCTCATCCAATAATTACAGTGAGCTTTGTGCTTTGTTACTTGTGGAAATATAAATCATATATTGTCAAAAGCTGATTTTGCAGTACTTCCATCTATAAACTGTGTGCATGTTTTCAAATGTTTTATCCATTTTTATTTTCTAGGCCCATGAATGGAACAAGAATGATGAGCGTCTCCTCAGTGCAGTAGAGCATGGAGAAGCAGATAAAGTCACCTCCCTCCTGTCGAAGAAAGGAACCTGTCCCACCAAGCTTGACAGTGAGGGCAAGTCTGCGTGAGTACTGAACTGATATTGCTCTCATTCCCATTTGATTTAGACATTGACTGCTCTAATTGTAGCTTCACCAGTGTTTTGAGAGTATTTCTGGACTATATCTTCTTAACTTGTAGAAATGAATTTGTATGAGTGTTTACACCAACTAAAGGAGAGATATGTGCTTTTTTTGCATCCATTCATCAGAGTGTTTATTTGGCTGTAGAAATGATAATTTAAACCCCAGTCAAACAAAGTTAGTCCTTCATTCACCCCATCAGCATCTTCTTTCATTGCATTTACATCAGCCTTCATTTTCCCTTATACCGTAACAGGCACACAGATGTTCAGAAGTGAATGCTCAGTTTGTTTATGCAACTCATCCAGTTTTAAAATCTTGCATGACACACATTTGAACCAACAATGACTTAAACACTTAAAATCCTGTAAAAATTAAATCAGAGTTTAGCTTTTCTGATTTTTTTATTAAGCGACTTTGTGTCGTGTTGCTTAGAAGTGATTGGAAGGACACTTAAATATATGCTAGACTAGTTAAAGAAGTTTGAATGATTTGTTTCTTTGTTTTGGCAGAGATGAATAGTAATTACATGCTTGTGTCTACATTTTAGTGAAGAATATGCATGTTTTGTGATGATGTGGATGGATTTATTGTGTGAAATTAAAATCCATCACAAAGCAATTTGTTCAACATGTTTAGTTTTCTTATGCAGAGCTCAGTACTGTCCGTTACTATCTGGTTGCTTGGGCATTGATAGTGTTCTGAATGACTTCATAAATATAGAGAATAGAGGCTTAAATATAAATTCACAACAAAAACACTCGGATGTATAGAATCATATTGTGATGAAAATGTGCACAGTGATTTTGACCACAATATTAGCATGAGTTAGTCTGTAAGACTGTATTATGTAATGCATGAGAATAAAACTCTCATTATTAATTATTAACATACCTTGAAAGCATCAGTTACAAAGAAAGCATTAGCAACATTCCTACGAACAGTACAACAGAGGTGAATGAGTTACAGTGAATACAGAGAGAAGAGCTTGCTCTCTTCACTCTGTATAATGAACTCCGACACTGCTGACCTGAATGAGTCTCTAGTGTCCTGTGTTACGATGGCTCGAGCTGAAGCTCGCTCATAGGCTCACAATAAATCCTTATCTGCCCATTTGAGGAGTTCATTGTGTTTGAGTGCTTGCGCTCCAGAGGGTTCACGAATCACAAGCCAAAGAGAGACACTTGTAGAATTTCCAAACTGTCACAGTGGTCATGGAGAGATAATTTCCTGATAATGAAGAGTCGATCACAATACCCTATGCGATTTGGTAATCAGAGCTATTGTCTTGATCATATTTATTACAAAAACACAAGACAAATGCTGTGTTACCACTACTTTTCAGGGTTAAAAGAAACAGAATCTCCTCTATACCTTGTGGAGAATGCAGAGTGGCTGAACATTCAATTGACTTAAACATTTAATCAAATTTAAGAATGCCAGTGATTTAGCAATGTTCCCTCTAATTGTTTTTCTTGCTGAGCAGAACTTTTCTCTTTTGTGTGGACATTTCGGCCACCTGAGCAAAAACATTATTTATACCAGACCTGTACAGCGCAAACACTTAGGACTCATAATTTAAAAACTTTACCAAAAAGGTTTTTATGTTTGAAAAGTTCACTCAAAACTCAATTTTTCACACACATTTTTTCCAATCTGTTTGACCTTCATTGGAACATAAAAGAAAAGATTTTGAGAAATATATTTTCCCCATACAATACAAAACAAAACAAACAAAAAAAGATTTTGGTTGCCAACTTTCTTCAAAATATTTTTTTGTGTGTTCCACAGAAGAAAAGTCATACAGTTGATGGCTTTCTTCTGCATAAAAAAAATAAATTAGCATTATAATTTTTGTGTGAACTATCCTTTTATAGATTGTGTTTCAGACCAATTTAAAAGCACCAATGATTTAAGTTTTTTTAATTCTTCCAAAAACAGTGTAGTTTTTCCTGGACTGACCTTTAATAACATAAGAGTGATGTGTATTATTCTTAAATGGCCATATTTGAATATTTCTTGGTTTGTTCATTTAAAGGTCAGACCCATGACGTAGCTGTCGTGCGTGACATAATTATCAAGGTCATTTTCAGGACATCTTGTGTAGCTTTAGTTATATTCCTGCCCAAGAGAGAGATCCCAGTGCATCTTCCAGATAGGTTGTAATCAATTTCGTGTAGATTAATTTATTTTCTCAAGTTTGTCCTCCAAAGAGCCAATTAATGAAGAGATGGTAGATATCAAACCAATATGATTCAGTGGGAGCTATTTATTACATGATAGAGAACACTAAACTTTTTAATCACAAGGAAAGTTTCCCCTTTTCCCGTTTTCTGTGCCCTCAGGTCAGAGATTTCATGACTAATGAAGGATTTAAAAAAATTCCTCATTAGCTAGGTTTCCAACCATGTATTTTAATGTGAATTTTGGGATGTTATTACTATTACTATACTTATTATTATTATGTTATTACTTTTAATTTTATATTAAATTTCGGTTAAAATTGGATGGAAACACCAAGATGCAAATAACGCCTCCAAAATGTTAAAAACATTACTGTTCAAAATTTTAGTCCCTGTTTTCTGAAAGAAATGTGTTCTTTCCTTGAGCAAGGATGCATAAAATTTAACATTGAGAGTAAAGACATTCATTATGTTACAAAGGTTTTCCTGTTCAAATAAATGCTGTTTTTTTTTTTACTTTTTATTCATCTAAGCATCCTGAAAAAAAAATAAAATCATGGTTTTCACAAAAATATTAGGCAGCACAAGTGTTTGTACATGACACTGAATACTTGAGTAATGGCAGCTAAAAATTCAGCTTTGTCATCACAGGAATACATTACATTTTTTAAATATATATATATATATATATATATATATATATATATATATATATATATATATATATATATATATATATTTAAAATTGTGCTATTTTTAGATGTCACATCTCAAATAAATGCAGCCTCCTTTTAAAGTTTTAAAAGCTCTTACTATATGTTGACAACATTGTTAATTGCTGCTTTGTGCTTGATTTACTACTACACAGAATGAAAAGGATTGATCTAATGTCACTCATTCACTCTAGAATGCTTTACAATTGCCCTAGGACAAGCATATATGTAGAGCATGTCTTTGACCTACCTCTGAAATCAAAGAGCCCTCTATTTACTGCATGTAGGTTATAGAGAAGTTGTACATGGTGTAAAAACTGACCAAATGTGAGAGACATGGCTAATGTGCAACTAAAATTAAGTGTTCAAACCCCCCTCCCCCCTCTTTTTTCAGTCTGCATGTGGCAGCCACACGAGGTCAAGCTGAGTGCCTTGGTGTCATCCTGGCTCACGGGGCTGATGTTTCTCTGCAAGACGCTTCAGGTTGGTTACAACTAGATTAACATGTTTTTTTTTTATTGCATTACTTTTATATTACATCAGTAACACATCATGAATAAAATGTAAATAACAAGCGTTGTTTTCTCCTCTTCATATCAGGGTTTACTGCTTTGCACCTTGCTGCCAAAAACAACCATCCAGAGTGTGCCAAAAAGTTGCTTCAGGTAAAGTTTTTGATTGATTGTGAATCATAGACTGAGAGTTCAATGTTCGCACACAGATGGAGCGAATGATAATGGGAACAACAGCCATGTCTGTTGCCATGCAGTGTGTGCCAGCTAAACAAAGGAAGCACATTTTTTTCAGTTTCATTAACTAGCAAATCCCAGGGCCTCCCTCTGTGAGCTTGGAGAGTGTTGCATGTTTGGATGTGTGTGGGCAGCATGGCATGTTCGAAGACTCTGCTCGGTCTGGCGAAGCGCCAGTTACATTATGTAGCATCTCTTTTATCATCATGGACAACTCATTCCCTGTTCCATGTGATTATAAAAGAGCTGCACAGATCTGAAATATCCACAGCCGGTCAGCTCTGTGCACTAATGGGTACCAGTATTGGTTTTGCCAGTATAGATTAAAAGAGGCATCGATATTAGCAGTTTAACACTGCAGTAGAAGCTGTATTCACACAGTAGTACTTAAGTCTCCCTCCAAAAGTATTTGGACATGGTGAAACACACTTTAACACGTTTGAATATCATTTCACAAAATCCAGAAAATATCCAAATACTTTCTCAATTTTGAAATAATTTGAAAATAATTAAAAAAAAAATATTTTGTGTGAACAGTGATTGTGCAGGTGAACATCAATGATTTCTTTCAAAAACAATTAGAACAGAACCCATGGTAGTGTAGATTATTCTTTTTGCCAGTGTTAACCATCAAACATTAAGTGAAAAATTTTAGGTTTTCGACACTGCTGTCAAAAAGAACTCCAGTTTTTCCCCTGGAGATCCTGTGAAACAAGACTTACTACTGCACTAATGAAAGGGCCTGACAGTAGTAATTCGGTAATTCTCGAATGCTTTCTTTAATATTTTTTCCATAGAGTAGATAAATAATTTCTAATGGCAAAAAAATAAAATAAATAAATAAATAAATCATTGGGCTCCATACTAGTTAAATTAAGCTTTGGCAGTTTATCTGGGCATACTAGACAAGTCATTGAGGGCATATGGAATCTTGTTTATGCAGTAGTAGCAGTATGGACTAGAGGCTTAATTACTTTGTCTTTAATCTCATTTAATAAGACGTTCCCCTTAGCTACAATTTTAGGTCTGAATGGCTGCCGCATTTAGATTAAATATATTACACTTCTACTTTGATAATGCCTGTCAAATAAATGCCTCGTGCCTGTTCATCCATGAACACTCGCCTGACATGCTGTTAATGGTTTAATAGGAGTGCACATCATTAAATCACACCAATCAAAAACTGCAGTGAAAAGTGTAGCTGTTTTGATTGAAAGGTGTAATTGGTGTCCAACAGTTCCTCTTGGGAAAAAAACATGTCATGGTTGTTTTAGAGGATGTGTTTGATGCAGTAATTTAATGTGCTTCCTTCTACAGGCCAAGTGTGTGGTGGATGCGGCGGACAGCTCCGGGAGGACAGCTCTCCATCACGCAGGTGAGGTGCAACCTTTCGTGTTTTATCGAATGGTTTAATTTTATCGAATAGTAATAATTGCTTAAACACTTTTCAACTTAAAATAAAAACAAACATAAAGGAGCCGTTCAAAAACAAGCAGCAGGCTTCATCTTCAGTATGTCTCGTTTTATTTCATTATTTTGGTTTAATGAACCCCTTTGAGGATTGATTGCTCAGTTTCATCTTGGCGTAAATGTGCATTTCCAAACGTTAACCCCACGACTTCACCGCTGCCACTTTCGAGCACACAATTTTATTGTAGGTGGTTTGCACCAAATTGCCAGACAAAGAGAGCCTCCCCCACCCCCCCAAAAAAATCATGTTTTTATTTGTGGAGAGTCTATTCGTTCAGAAAATTGCTCCCTAGCAAACCCATTTCACTCTTTAAAAAATGTGGTGTGGGAGGTGGGAACCTGACAGCTTGTTTGCTGATAATTGAGCCTTTTGCCAGCTGTTAGGGATTGAACTAGGGTGGGATAGGCCATGAAGAGCGTGAAGATTTCAGCCACCCTGAGGTCAAAAATCTGCTGGTAGGATCTCATTATCCTGCAGAGGAAAAACAAGAAGCAAAACATGGTTTCATACAGACTACAAAGCAGATAAATCCTTCTGCTGATGGGAGGATGCATTTATGCCCATCCGCCACATGATAATAATGATTGTGTTTGGTTGAGAAATGGGACATGGCATAATTTTTAGAGGGGTGTTAATAATTGGAATAAGTGCTGTCACACACTATGAGCCTGGTTTCAGTCTCTGTGGGAAAGTTTGAAGTGTAATTACTCTTACAGAAGTTTGTTGGCAAGCTGTTAAACACTTGTTTGTGTCTCTGTGGGGATAAAGAACTGCTTCTGATTATCTTTTTTTCTTTTTTTCCTGTAGCTGCCAGCGGAGACACTGTGATAGTTCAGCTTCTGTGCGAGCACAAGTGTCATGTCAATCTTAAGGACTCGGTATGTGTCTTATGCTATCTGAACTGCTGAGAAAATGTCTTTCCTGTCTTTCTCTGCATGCGTTTTGCTGCATCTCAGAACTGCCTGTGGTCTACCTCAGATATGTGCATTGTGAAACACAACTCCTCAAAGACCCTGTTCTCTGTGGGTTTGAATCAGTGTTCAGCTGCATTGATTAAAATCCCCATGGCACACTTAAGGTCCCTGTTCCTGGGAAATTGCTTTGGCTCTCCTCTTGTCTTTTACTTTTACTTTTTCTTCTACAATGTGTTTTCTTTTATTCCTCTGAGAGACTCACAGTACTGCTTTTAAATGGCTTCTGTTTGGGTAATGACAAGAGCACTGATTAGTACTACAAAGAATTTGTATACCATATTTTTTTTTTAAGTAATTGAAAGACTTTGGAACTTTAGACAACAGAAGTAAAATATTGGCAGTCTGGTACATCCAAGCTTTTTATATCATTGATTTGTTAAAAAGTTTCTTGTAAAGTGAAACGACCACAGTACTAAAGCTCAAATCTGTTGCCCATCAGTGCGACCTTATTTACTTCTCTGTGTCAGGAATTCATTAATATGCACCTGCTTTATCTGGGCATCTATAAGAAGTATACAAATTATTCAGCATTCATCATTGGTTGGTCGGAGCTTTCCCTGCAGTGTCTTTTAATTGAGAAATAAATCCACAATTATTCACAGTTATCCTTTATTAGTAGTGTTTACTGTTAAGACTCAAAGCGCTTTTATCCTAGAGATTAGACTGACTGCAGGGAAGGATGAATGACCCTGATGCAACTCCAGAGAAATATTTCATGCTAATAATGCTTCAGGTATCTATATTCTTTCAGGGAAGAAAGAGGCAACAGCTAAACAACCTTTATGATGTCATCCTCACTAAAATGTATGGTAATGAAAGATGGCTTGTGATGTGAATGGTTTATAATGAGCCACTTTGTTATCTAGAAAACAGAAGCATAACTTCCTATAAAGTCAAGGGTTTTTTAATCCGTTTTTGCATGTAGCAGAACATAATGCACGATATATTCATGCATTTTGCATAAAAAAAGTCCCAAGCCTCTTACGTGCATCAAAATCATAACTTTTTCATAAACTAAACTTTAAAGGAATAGTTCGCTAAAAATTTTAATTTACACACCATCAGGCCATCCAAGATGTAGATTAGTGTGTTTCTTCATCAGACCAAATTGGGAGAAATTTGGCATTATATGCATTTATTTTATAATTGCATTTAGCATTATACTTGCTCATTAATGGATCCCCTGCAGTGAATGGGTGCCATTAGAATGAAAGTCCGAACAGCTGATAAAAACATCACAATAATGCACAAGTAATCCACACGACTGGTATAATAATAGATTTCTCCAAATCTGTTCAAATGAAGGAACAAACTCATTTACCTTTTAGATGGCCTCTGGGTGAGCAAATGTTAAGCAAAATTTTAAGTTATTGATATTTGGCTGAACTATGACTTTAACCACAGTGCTTGTCTGCTAGATTAACAGCATTTGTGTTCTATTAGACATTATCAACTATTCTCTAATCTCATTTGTCATAATGTCATCAACTCCAGTGAAATGAACCATTTTTCTCTTCTCAAACTGTAAAATACTCAGAAATGGAATGTCGATGTGGGAGGCAACGAACCCTCAAGCTGTGGCTCTCTCATTTAGACAACAGTGTCTGAAGGGCTTCAGTTGACAGAAATGAGAATGAGAGAGAGAGAGAGTTTCAGAGTAGATGTGCATCAGAAGCTGCTTCTGCTTTCGATCACTGATTATCAACTGTCGTCATCCTTTTAGGCAAGCTTGGCACATTACTGATGATTCTCGCCCACTCAGCCCATTGCTTTGAACACACGGAAATACCTACTTTCACTGCTAAATTAATAAATGTAGCTCAACTAATGTTGCAACAGCATTCTGGGCTCAAGCTCAATAATGGTCCTGTGATGCCTGCTCAGAAGAGACTGGGCCTTATTTTCAAAGACTAGGCTGTTAGCAATGGACAAGTCCACTGAAATGTTCCTTTTACAATTAAAACTCATCTAGGAATTTGCCTTCCAGATGGAAATTGGATTGAAAACATTGACTCACATATAATTTTGCAAAAGCCAAAAGCCACTACTTTCTCTTATTTTCCCTTCCGGCAAATAGGATGCTTACACCCTCTACCCTATAGTATGCTTAGATATCTAATTTACACTGAAAAAAAATGCTGTATTTTAGTGGGATGATTCACCCAAAAATTATAATTCTTTCATCATTTTCTGTTACTCATGTCACTGCGAACTCGCATTGTGACATTATTTCTTCCATAGAACACAAAATGTAAAAATGTTAAAATGCAAGTAAATGACTCACAGATATAACCACTTTGTTACGTCAAAATAAGACTTAAAAAGGCCTGAAAACATGATCTGTGGGAGTTTTCAGTGAATAATCAGCTTGTTGAAATTTACAGTAAATCTCTTGTCTGTAACCAATGTTTACTGATTAACTCGAATGACTGATGATCCGAAAAATTAAAAAATAGTTGATATATATATACTTTTTTTAAGAGTTTAAGTTAATATGATTGCAACAGTTTAAGATATCATGCCTCAATTTTTATACTTCGCGCATTTGCACATTTTCTTTTAGCACAATAACATGGCAACACCTTATAAAATGTTTTTATGGGATTGATTCCTCATTATGTAAACAAACCAATCATTTCTGATACAATTATTCTAATTGCTGCATTCAGTACTGATGCAGTTATAAACTAAATGGGATTGATGTGGTTTGCTGTGTGGATAGAAATGCTTGTTCTCAACTTGAAGGCCTTGTGAAAAAAAGTTGAACAGTTATGTTTTCACAAACATAACTATGTGACTTAAAGGTCTCTCCTAGAATGAAAAAAAAAAAAAAAAAAAAAAATTGACTTAAAAAACACCTTGATGTGTAGTAGATGCAAAATGGGTAATTATTTTGTGTTTTATCACCCAATAATTGGGTGCCCAAATGTTCCTGTTAGTTTAAATTGTAATTATATCATTCCCTGACCTGTTGGGCTGAGTGCTGACCTTCCAGATGTCTTAAATGTTAGCTTGTTAAATGTAATCTTGTTTTGACTCTTCAATACATGCCAGTATACAAACCAGCCAGCGCATAGGATTGTACCAAATCATTACATTTCTCTGCTTAACGTCATACGAGCTTAAACCATCCCCTGGACTGCAGTGACTATGCATTTGCCAGTTAAGACACTGAATGAATAGCATCTAAAGAGGACTTTAAATCGTTTTGGTTCACCTCAAACACGCACAAGCTTAAAGGGCTTATGAAGAAATGGTTGTGTGTGTTTCCTCACACGTCTTGGGGAAAAACTGCACCATGTTGTGAGCTTAAATAGAAAGTCTAGATATGAACCTCTTGCTTTCTGAAGAAAAAAATAATTATACTCGTTTTTCTTTATAAATTATTCAAATATAGCTTAATGTCAGCAGAATTTTAAAACATGACCTTATAGCTCACAATGTTTTGAATGCACAACCTCTTTTTTGTTGTTGTTTTATCTGAGAATACTTCTGTTGATACTAGCTGTCCAAAGCTATTTGATGATAAATGTCTCGCTGTTTAATGGCAGTTCTGTCTAATGTACTGTCTATTACGATAATGTAGCCTCTTAACATGCAAAACATGAAAAATAATGTTGACTCAAAGCTCTTTTTTTTTCCATTTAGGATGGCTTCACACCCTTGCTTTTGTCAGCTAGGCATGCACACGCAGAGGTCTGCCAGAGTTTATTGGACTGGGGTGCTAATATCAATGCTAGAGACAAAGATGGCAGGTATGGTTCTGGTGATCAGTCATAATCTTAAGACTGCGGATAACAAAAGTTTTTCAGTTCAAACATTATATCCTTCTATCATAAAGTGTCAATTGAGCTGAATAAACTAAATTGGGATGCGAACCGTGTGACAAAACTGCAGCACAGTAGCGTAATCCATTTTATGGCAGAAGATACGGTACACTAACATTCAAACCTTTGCTGTCAGATTTTTTAAAGGGTTTTTTTTTTAACAAGTCTTTTGTGCTCACCATATTGTGGAATATTATTACAATGTGTATATATATATATATATATATATATATATATATATGTATTTTATTTTTTTTATTATTTTTTTTTTTTACAGTGAATTAGTAATGCCTAAGCTGGATTTTAAGCAGCCATTTCACCAGTCTTTGATCCTTCAGAAATTATTCCAATGATTTGGTGGTTTTTTTTTTTATGAATTTATTTTTGTAAAGACCATGGTGTGTTTCTTTCAGAAAGTTTGACAAAATAGTTGCATAACAGTAACACATCCTTGCTGAACAAAAGTTGTAATTTCTGACAGCAAAATTTTAAACACATTAGTGTAAGTGACGTGCTGTTATCCGTGCAGAACCGCGGTGATGTTGGCCAGTGAGAGCAGCTGTCCGGCCGCTGTCGAGCTGCTAGTGCAAAGGGGAGCTGACCTGCAAATGGTGGACTCATTGGGCCACGATGTGCTCTATTACGCCAAGCTGTCAGATAGCAGCGATGTCCAAACCGTTCTCAACATGACCCTTCACAGACACCAGTCTGAGTCAGGTAAACTCATGTGAATGCCAAAGTAATGCCAATTAACACAGCTTTGTTGTAAAGCTCACATTCCAAATTATGATTATAATACCATTGGTCATTGTTTTGAAGAGCTGCTTGTAATTTGACATGGTGTTATTGCTGTTGATATTACTATTACTAGCATGTTGTTTTGTGTAGCATGGACACTATGTATAATGTGTCGCTCTTCTTTAAAAACCACTCTAAACTGACCAACAATATCGGTAACATTTCATCACAAACTATGGTGAAATCTATGGTTTAACCAATTTTGCACAAGCTGGTGCTATTGTGCTGAATATCACATCAGAACAACTGCGATTCTCCAAAGCCTGTTGTAGTTCAATGTAAAATATTCACTGGGTTACACTGAGAAAAGCCTGCATTCTGAAACATAATTTTTTTTCTTCTCCCAGTGGTATTAAATAAAAGAAACAAGTTGATATTATTTGTTTGTGGATTGTCATCCTGAATGTTTTCCTTTCTGTGGCCTCATGTTGCACAGAGCTTTTTGGCTTAACATTGCCATCTAGTGGCATTTTTAAAAATGCCTCTTGCTTCACACATATACAGGGAGTGAGAGTTAATCTTTTTTTTTGCACAATTTCTTATGTGTTTGTGAAATAATGAAAAAAGGAAAGATTATGACAGCATGAATAATGTAAGCACCAGGGCATTTTCGTTTTCCCCATCATAACCTCCATTCCATGTTTTCCCCTCCTGTATCTTTGTTTGAACAGATACGATTTCAGCGAGAACCCCTCAGGTAAGCAAGCTAATTTTGATTTCATAAATTTTCTTCTTCTCAGACTTGGTTTTCCTAATTTTCTGATTGACAGAACCTACAAAGGTTCTCCGTAGGTGCTTAAAATTCACATTTTCACTGAATGCTTAGTTCAATAGTGACAGTAGTGTCAACCTGAGGCCAGGATTTTTGATTGAATATTCCTTTCTCACATTTGCCAAACATTCCGGCAATGCATTGTTAGAAATATGCACTGGTGCACTCACGCAGTAGTGATAATAGTTATCTTTTTCCAAACTAAGTATATAGTGTTTATTTCACTAACCACTTAAACACTTTAAATCGTCTTCCTCCCTCTTTTTACCAATCTCCCTATCACGCACACAATCTCAGCAGGGTCAAAAGTTAAACGAGGACAGAAGCTCAACCCCCAAAAAGAGAAAAGCACCTCCTCCTCCTATTAGCCCAATCCAGGTAAAGGCCCATAGTGCTGAATCTGTGATCTCTGCACTTTCTAAAAGACCTAGATGCAGTTATTTATTCTTCTGAATGTACAGCTGAAAATTAAAAATGTTTTTTTCTGTGTCCATACTGTCTTTAAGCTTAGCCTCACTTCAAAGCTTTCCTTTGTCTTATTTTTCAGTCGGCTGGTATCATCTCACCACCATATTCTACTCCAACTGAATCTCCTTTATCCAGCAAAAGTCATTCATCCAAAAGATTTGATTACAAGGTAAAATAGTGAAGAAGTGTTGAGGATTATTAGTAAAATGTGCTTAAGTATAAATTGACTGTAATAAGTATATTATTGAGTAAAAATAACTACAAAAAAGCAATTTTTTAGGGATGCACTGATACTGGTATCGGTATCGGGCCCGATACTGAGCTCCTGTACTCGTACTCGTTAAAATGCCCTGATACCAAATGCCGATACCACATGGCATTTGATAAGTGCCATATTTAGACAAAGAAACACAGACAACAGAACAACAAACAGCAGAATGGAGTTATTAGAGATTAAGGTTGTCTACGTAGGATATCTATGCAATGAATATAATGTTAAACATTCAGTATTAACGCCTGTATAGTTGACGTACTGAGCTGATAAAGCACACTGAGTGGATTGAGTGTGCGGCGTTGGAGATGCGCAAGCTTGTCGAGTGAATAAACATTTCATCACTGGAAAGTTTGTAGTTCGGTTGGATTTGTCAAAAACAAGTAAAATAATGTACAAGTTACTTAATGGTAGGGAGGGAGGGAAAGAGCGAGAGAGAGAGAGAGCACACTCTTCTGTTGTGTGAACTTTGATGTTCACTCCCTTAGCACATGCATTTGGATTAAAACTAAATTGTAAAAAAAGATTTTATATCAATTTATAGGGGCATTCACTATAAACATCATTTATTTTCAACCTTAGGCATACCTTTCTGGCGAAAGTGAATCTAGCAGCCTGTGTGTAATGCACTAGGCAGTATGTTACTACTGTCGCTCTCGTTCTGCATCAGTACAAATACATGAATTGCAGCACGTTTCAGATAAAAATAAAAAAATGACTAAGTATTGATAGTTGTGTAAATACTGTCATACTAATAGCTGTCTGAATAATCTTTGGCTGATTGTAATCAATTACATAACTTTCTATCAAAGTTATCTAACATTGATGAATTTTTTCTGACAGTTTAAATATGAGTTCTTGTCATATTTTATTACCATATTCTAAACTATAGAGAATAAATTGTGATAATGTGAAATGTTGAAGGTGTCTGAATAAATTTTGGTTTGACTGTATCTATTTAATAAATTAAGTCAACCAGCTAACATTATACATACTTTTTGGTTTCTGCACCCAATATTTAAAAAAATTACAAATGCAATAAAAATATCAGTATCGGTACTCTGTATCGGCAAGTACCAAAAATAAAAGTATCGATATAGGGCGAGTACTGGAAAAAAGTGGTATCGGTGCATCCCTACAATAAAAAAAAATTACAATTAAAAAAAACTGTATATTTAAAAAAAAAAGCATTTTAAATAGCTAAAATTATTATTACAATCATTGTTATATGTGATGTAAATATAAGTGAAAAAAGAAACGATTTGTTTCTGTCTACCAAACATTGAAACTTACTATTTGAATATGCCTCTGAGGCCTACAAATGCAGTCTAGGTTGGCATCATAGGTTTAGAAACACAGTTAGTGGTGAAAAATGTTTTAGCTAATCCATAGCCATGTTGTTGTTATGATTTGTTCATTATTTAATGACATGACTAACTGGGTGTTCTTCACTTCCTGTTTGTTGAGGAGGAGGAGCTGAAAAGTGCTGTACTGAAAGAAGAGATCGAAAAATTGCATGAGGAAAAGATCATGCTGCTTGAGACCATTGACGATCTGAAGCAGATTGTGGAGCAGACTGAGCTCAAGGCGAGTACTGCACAGTTCTTTAATATTCAACTCAGTGGCAGCTGCTTTGATCATCAGCCACTTTTGCTCTCTGGAACCGATTTTAACAGCTGCATTTTTACTGGCCCTGGCCAGGTGAAGGACCTTGCTTAAGGGGACACGAAAACAGACCTTTCTTCCACACCATCGGTCTTGGCCTCAAACTTGTGGAGGAGTTTTGTTTAAGATTGCGCATCGTGTTTGAATTTTAAATAGTGACGCAAACCTTTGAATCTTTTTTATGTGACCTTGCAGAGTCTTGAGTAAGCATTAAAGCCCAGAGACACTGTTTTTTTTTCAGTAATGATGTTCTTCAAAACAGCTGCTTATGTCAGAGAAATTTTGTGGTGGCCTGCTGGTATTCAGTTTGCAGAATTTTTGGTGTCTAAGGCCCGATAAAAAGGTTGTGTTGTAAAATAATCTCTTGTTGTCCTCCTGTTTTTGAAACAGACGGATCACTCTGGGAATGCAGATTTGACGTTGATTGAAACCCTGCAAGCAAAGATAGCTTCTCTCTCCCTGGAAAACCAACAGCTTGCCCAAATAATAAAGGTAACTCACCTTAAAATTGTGATTTTCAAAATTACCTTATAGATGACGTTTAATTTTTTCAGTTAAAATAAAATTTTTGTAGGATGACTTCTTTTGGAGAAAATATCGCCATGTTAGGCCTTTCAAACAGTTAGTGTTAGGACTGTCTGTGTAAACAGCGCTAGACTGGGAAACCTATTTGGAAATTTGTACAAATTTGTTTGGTTGGTGGAAATTACACACAGCACTTCTAAGTAAATAGCATTTGGAAATAAGAAAGTGCAATGCAAGTCATTATCTTTTCTCACTGAGCAGAAACGTCCTGCTCCTCAAGGAGAGGAAGGCCAGGGAGGTTCCCGTCCGAACAGCATTGAATCTAACGCCTCGTACCACTCCACCCGTGCTGATTTCGAGCTGTCCAGCGACGTGCAAATCCATACTGGTGACGAAGAGGATCTTTCAGAGTTGTCTGTTCTGGACATCAGCGATTCATCATTCAAACCTGAGATGGAGGAGGACACCAGGCTGAGTGCAGATAAAGAAATAAGACTGCTACAGGACGCGCTGGAGAATCAGCAGGCGAAATTTCTAGAGTCCAGAATGGAGAACCGCCAACTTCAAAACAGACTCAAAACTGACTTTGAAAAAACTGAAGTTGCGTCTAAAAGCATGGGTGAAGATATCCAAATATATCAAGAAACTTTGCAAGAGATAAAGATGAGGGGTGGTTCTGTGAGTACACAAGACGACAATGTGGTGCAGAAGTTTCAGTATTTGAAAAGCTGCTTGGAGCAGGAGGTCAAAGAACTGAAGGGAAAGTTGGCCATATCGCAGGAGGAGCAAAAGCGAGATGCTTGTTTGATCAGGGATCTTCAGGCTCAGCTCAAAAGTGACCGTCTATCTGACGAAGATCATCAAGAACTGAAGAACACCTACAACACTTTGGTGGAGAACATCAGTCAGGAGAAGGCGCTGTTGATCGAGAAGTACAAGGAGTCTCAAGAAGAGATCATGGTGCTCCAGGAGGCTCTTCGTGGGACTGTACCGGTGGAGGCTGCTGCCAAAGACTTTGAGGAGATGAAGGCAGAGCTCGGCGAGATTATCGATGGGCTGCAGCGCCGGCTTTTGGAGCTCTCAAAGTCATACAGTGATGCCAAAAGCGAGCTTTGCACTGCCCGCAACCAGCTGCAGGCCAAAGCTTCAGTGCCTAAGGACAAGGCAGACGAGGTCTGTGTCACCAAGGAGGAACATGATCAGAAAATTCAAGAGCTGGAATTCAAGATGAAGGACATGCAGAAAGTATTAAAGGACACTGAGGCAAAGCATCAAGCAGCACTTAAAGAAATAGCCCAGGTTAAACAAGACGCCGAAAACCAGGCTCAGTCGTCTATAGCCATTGAAGACCACACTCAGGTCGTGGCATCCTTGGGGAACGCCATCAATAAACTGGAGATGGAAGTTGAGGCTATTCAAGAGCAGCTCGTCCAGAAGACTTTGCAGGTGGATGCTTTGCAGAACAGACTAACAGTTGAGAAGGATGTAACTCCAGATGATTCAATATCCCGAATGGAATATGAACAGATGGGGGAGAGGCTGGAGGGTGAGATAAGTCACCTGAACCACCTACTGAAGGATGCGCTTAGGAAACAGGATGAGATGGCCCTGGATGTTACCGCCGCTTGGCAGGAGGTGAAGGATGCCAGGAATGAGAGAGAAGTAGTGCAGGAGCTGGCAGTGTTCAGGGAGCAGGAGTGCAGTGCGTTGAATACCAAGTACAGGGAGGCTCAGGATGTTGTTATCCAGCTGAAGAAGCAGGTGGAAAACCATGTGATATCTGAGCGAAAGAAAAATAAAAAGGTGATTTTGATTCTCCCACTCATATTCCTGTCTAAATTATGCTGGTGTGTCATGTTAGCAACTTATGTGTCATGTTGGTTTATTATGTACAGATTGATGAGCTTTCAAAGGAAGTTATGAAGTTAAAGGATGCTCTGAACAGCCTTTCACAGCTGTCGTACACCACTAGCACCCCTAAGAGACAGCAAAGCCAGCAGGTGGACTCGCTCCAACAGCAGATCAAACAACTGCAATATCAACTTGCTGTATGTTACAAACCATGTTCTGTCATAAATTAGAAACTTTCTGTTCCTTTTTTAGCCAAAAAGGCTCATTACATTTAGTGCTCAGAGGTCACAAAAATATGTGCAAAAAAGTGCAAAGGTGCAGAACGTTTTCGGGTATTAACCCTTCCTCAGTGCCATGTGCTACCAAGCAACCCCATTCAAACATGTCTTACCGTAATCCACCTAATGTCACCGAGATACAAAAAACATATCTCAAAACATAACCAAATATATTTGTAAATCATCTGAAATAATCCATATATAACTAAACAAATGAAATATACATACAAATATATACCAATAATCTCATAACTCCAACAAAAGTTTTAAACAAAAGTTTTTATATACAATAAATAGACATCATACTAAAGTACTCATTTGGGTTCCCCAAATATATCCTTAAATTATTATAAAAACAATTGAAAGATAAATTTTCATTCAAATGGTATGAATAAAGATTTATCTTTCAATTGGTGTGTGTGTGTGTGTGTGTGTGTTTTGTATCTTCATGACATTAGGTGGATTACGGTAATACATGTATCAATAAGCGCAGGTGTCGCTTGATAGGACAGGACACTGAAGAAGTGTTGAAACCCGGAAACGTTCTGCACATTTGCACTTTTTTGCACATATTTTTGTGACCTCTGAGCAATAAATGTTATAAGCCTTTTTGGCTGAATCTGGGCGAGTGCGGATCTCTTTCATCTTTATATTATTGTATGTTTTGGATCTACGCACCTTATGTTAGTTGCCTACTGGATTTTTGGACGAGGGTTTGCCACTAAAAGTTTGGGGATGGTACAGTTTTGTAATGATTTTTCTGCTCACCAAGGCCTCATTTATTTAAAAATACAGTAAAAACACTAATATTCTAAAATTATAACAATATTTAATGTCAATTGTTATTATCCACGTTGAAAACATGTTCCTTAATATTTTTCTTTGAAAACCATGATACAATTTTTTCAGGATTATTTTAAGGTTTAATAAACATACGTCTTCTGTTACTTTTGATCATTTTAATATTTGCTTGCTGAATAAATGTATGAATTTCTTTCAAAAGAATGTTACAGTCCCCAAACATTTCAACGGTATTGTGTAATCAACAGAGAAAATGAAATAAGTTTATTGGCTGTGCATGACAGATGCCCCATACATACTTTCAAAATAGCTTTCCAAACATATTTAAAGTAGCTGCTTTCTTTTCACAATAGGAATCAAAGAAACGTCACCATGAAATTGTCTCAGTTTACCGGATGCACCTTCTTTATGCTGTCCAGGTCTGTATTTATTTTCAGTCAGTTCATATTATTGTGTGCACATATCAACATTTAAAAAATCTCCCTCTTTATTTTATTTTTTGTTAAAGTTATTAATTTGCATTTTCCCCTATCCATATACTGTTAACTTAAATTATTTGTGTTTTTCTCTTAGTTCTGAATAGCACTTTTAAACTCTCAAACCTTTCTTTTTAGGGCCAGATGGATGAAGATGTGCAAAAGGCTTTGAAGCAGATACTTGTAATGTGCAAAATGCCAACCGAGGCCAAGTGAAGGAGCCAGTATTACAGTTGTTCATGAACTGCCAAAAAACTTGATCAAAGGATTTTATCTGAGAACTAAAGTCCAGAATCCATCAATCAAAATGACACATGTAGTGAAGAACTGCAGTTGAAGTCACCATTGGCTTTCCCCTGATATTTTGGAAAAGTATAGTTAAGTTGAGTAATTTACGAAAACAATTGATCTGTTCACAATCTCCAGTTCACACAGTGCCAGATAAATAAACACAATCTACAGTCAACGATTTTCTGTAATCTCTTTTGAAAATTTTTGTACATTGTCAAAATATATAATCAGTATTTGAACCTGTTGTGAGGTAATCAGTTTGCATTGACATGGTGTACGTTTGTCTCCATAGAAGTCCATTACAATGCACCTTTTACTGAGTTTTCTTTTTCAGTTGTGGACTTTCCAAAATTGCAGCCACCTGTAGTATCTGCATGCTGTAAAAAGTGAAGTGTTTCAGTGTTTGTTCTAGGACATTGTGACCTTTTTCTGAAGCGTTGAATTCTCCATTTTTTCAGGGTAGGTGCTTTGACAAAATGCCCATGTGCCTAATACACTTTTTTTAGTCACTTGTCGGTCTTTGATGCAGCATTTACCTGCCATTTCTAGGACACCTGACGGGTTGTGTCCATGTGCCTCTGCTCATTTTAAACGCCATAACATTTCAAACTGCACTATATTTCTTTTGCATTATGCTTGGTCCAACCAGGTTTCTGCACTAAATCATTTTTGTGAGGAGTGAGTTAGCCCTAGCACTTCAGTGTAGTTGTGGTTTTTACAAATAAGGTTTGGAAAGGATGAGATGGTAGTTTTTTGAAACATTCAGTGTACATGTACTACATCAGGGTTAGCATAAACACACTACCCCACCTTAGGCTTTGCAAGTGTTAAAAAATATAGTAGCACTTGAAAACATGCTATTCACTTGTAGAGGATGGTGTAGATGTTATTTTATCCATGAACTAAGGTCTAGCTCGGTACCTGGTTTAGGACAGTTTTGTAGCTTTTGAATGAATTCAAGGGAAACATAAGATATAAACTTGTTTGTATGGAGCAAAATATAGCAGATTTTTGTATGAAGTATTGCGTGGCCATTACATAGAAATAACATTATTGTGTGCCGTATTTGCTTTTTCTGATCGGTTCCATTGCATTATTAAAAAAGTTCATTTGTCATACATCATATAGCCCCAATTGCATCAGAAAAGATTCAACAAATATCTGATACCAATTTAAGTCTCTGAAGTAAAGATTTTTAATGCAAAAATATCATACTACCCTATTGAATTTTCAGATATTGTTATTGTGTTCTTATAAATGTCATATGTCATGATCAGTTCATAGTCAACTGAGGTTTCAAATGTATTTGTTAAGTTAGACAACATGTTGTTTGCCAAGTATTTTTTGCCTGGTTATTATACTTATGAATTGGTTCTTATTTGTCTTCAATAAAATTAAAAATAAAAATCGAAATAAAATGGGGATTAGGAGTGAGTTCAGTTGAGGTACTTCACTGTAGCGAAGTTCAAATAATGTAGAAATATTACAAATTGTTTAAGGCTTAAGTAAGAACATTTTGTGCACTAAAATGCTTTCCTGGTAATGAATCTTAATTTGTATTCTAAAAATGTGAATACAGCTTCCCAGAGGCGAAAGAGCTCAGCCCTGGCTTCAGTTTTATGGCTAATGGTGATTCTGCATTGATTTTTTTTTATTGTTATTATATTTAATTTTATAATCTGCTGGATAGCTGTACCTTGATGCTCAAGGTGAATCATCAACAAACTCGCTATGAATGCAAACAAGCCCTTAGACCTCATGACTAACAGTTCTGTGGTAACACTTTAAAATAGGATTTCATGTTCTAACATTAGTTTACTAAATTAGTTACATGAACTGTAATGCATTGTAACTGTATTTTTAACAACTACTGTTAACAAACATTAGTAAATGCTGTAAAAAGATATTGCTCGTTGGGTAATGTTAGCTAATGCATTAACTAATGTTACCAAATGAGGCGTTAGTGTAAGGTGTTACCAATTTGAGAGTTAATGTAATGGCATTGTTTTTAATAGTGCTGTAGGATTCTTACCAGTGTTGATCATTTGTAGTTGTACCTCATTTTTAAAGAGTTCTAAAACTATTTAAAATAATTTCCTGGTGCTGTGAAAGTAATGCTGTACAAATGGAAGATTTTCCCTCTTATTCCATTTTACAGTTCTCTCAGAATGTTCTTAGATGTCATGCCAGCTGAATTCACCAATTGTACCCTGTGGGATGACCCCTTTAAAAGATCCCTTTCTCACTGTCCTAAGAGAATACCATCTAATTTAACCAAACAGACAACACATTAGAGTACTAAATACTGAAGTGTCTGACACGGCAGAAATACCAGTAGCAGTTTTATAGGTTTAGAACCTATGTGGTGAAAATCTGTGTACTTTGCCACGCATTAATTTTAATACTTTTAGCTGTTATTCGTTTTCTGTCCCAAGAAATGAGCTCAAATAATCACTTCACATCCCACCTCTGCTCTACACCACAGTGTTGTCTCAGCTAGATGGAGCTGTTGAACAATATTCCTCAGAAAGTGCGCAAGGATTTGCAAGTCAATAGTAGGCTATACAAATTATATTCAGTTAAAAGAATATTATTCTGAAAGAAAGAAGTACAATTATATCTAGATACATGGTTCCATTTTAACCTTAGTTTTTTATGTTGCATTACGTGATGAGAAATGAAAAGTCTAATATGAAAAAAGCATAAATAACAGAAAAGACCATGCAATATATAATAAAGCAATGCAATGAGTGGGTGGGGTATAAATTGAGGTCCCCATGGGTACAGAAGTTTATAAATTATACAAAATGTTGTTGTTGTTTTTTTGGAGAGTCCCCACAATGATAGTAAACTAGACTGCATTTTTGTGACATATCAGTATATTAGTATTGAGACATTGAGTAAAATGAGAACATCCGCTCTCCTCTCTGTTCAGAGTTCATGCTTTTCATATAATGACAAGGGTGTAACATAGGTATTACAAGGAGAAGGTGACTTTTCAGGATATTACCCCATGTCCCCACTTTTCAAAACTCTTATGAATCACACAGAATGGACTGTATTGAAAATCTGAAATCGCACAAAGTTTCCTGTGAGGGCTAAGGTTGGTGTAGGGTGATAGAATATACAGTTTGTGAAGTATAAAAACCATTACGCCTATGGGATGTCCCCACTTTTCACAAAAACAAATCTGTGTGTGTGTGTATTTTCAGGTACATGTGGACAGTTTGCAATTTGTGAACTATATGATGATGATGAATATGGCATGTCATAACTTGAATTACATTTCTCTGTATTTATAGTTGCATTTTCCCTTCAGAACAACCTCATGCTTTCTCAAAACCTCCTCTAGGCCTACAGCATCGCCATCGCCATCACCATCCGATACGCCTAAATGGAACCAGATGTAATTGCATATCAAAACAGGCAGTATAATAGTATTAATGACATCATTCCCAGATCCGCTGTCATTCTCTTTTAATAGAAGAACTAAATAGAAGAACACGATGTACTGGTTAGTTCACTAGTTAACTTTCTTAATGCAGCCTTGGGAAGTCTCGATCCCTCTAATGACTTCTTTTATATTCAGTCACACCTGACTCATTGAAAATCAAAGTGTGGAGGCCCCTTCACAGTGACTCAAAATAGCAGGAGAATCAACCTGGTGAGGGGGGCGACCGTGTGCAGCCAAGTGACAGGGAATTTATGGGAGCACTTAAGGCTTCTAGGGAAATAAGAAAGAGAGAGCGAGTAAAAGAGGCAAACACTTGTCTATGAGTGGCTTATTAAAAAGGTGAGAAGTGAGTGTACTGTCTGGAAGGGGGAATAATTGTGCTCTTAAAAGGGACTTCAAAAGGCCAGTCGTGTCGGTGGAAAACCGTTAGCATCATGTGAAGGAAATGGCTCATGAGGGTCCCCCGCGCTATCGGCATGTGGTGGATCAAACCGTCTGGGGCGGAGGCATGGCAGACACCATGTCCAGCTGTCCTCGTGTCCATCTTTTTGTTGAACCACATTTGTCTCTCTTCTGTTATGTTCCATGAATCGTGCTAATAGGGTTGTTATGATCTGCACTGCTGATATATTGGAAATATGTTTGTTTGTCAGGATTATGCAGCTTACACAACAAATACAACTAGGCCTACCCTGTAAAACTTATTTCAATTTGTAAAATCCGACGTATTTAATGCGACATGTTTTTTGTTTTTCGTGTTAAATGATTTTTCCACAACATTGTAGATGTGTGAAATTCGAAATGTCAAGTTAGCTGAAAGTGCAAAGAATGGATAGACCTACATAGATTATTTGTTATGAATATTTTCAAATATCAGGAGCAGATAATACGCAGGAATTTACATATTGCTGACTGTGTTACTGATATTTTGACTATTTTGTTTTATACAAACATAACGTGTAGGCTTAGTCTCCCAAAAGTTGCAGTTTGATCTAGTTTTGTTTTCGTAGTCAATGCAATTTTTGACTGCTTAAGGAAAACATGGTTGATATGCTATTTTCGCAATGTTTACAATAAATAAATAAATAAATATATATATAGAGAAAGAGAGAGTTGTTTTTGTAACTTTTTTTTAATCTGCACTCAACTAAAACGGTTTATGTATATATATATATATATATATATATATATATACATATATATATATATATATATATATATACATATATATATATATATATATATATATACATATATATATACATATATATATACATATACATATATATACATACGCAGGGGCGCTGGACTGGGGGTAAAACCAGTACTGATTACCAGGGCCCCAAAGGAAGAGAGGGCCCTTGAAAAGTCTGGAATATATATTTTCAAGGGGAGGGGGGCCCATTAGGACTGCCTATGAATAGGGCCTGGGATCTTGTGCAGCGCCCCTGTACATACATATACACAGTTTTAGTTATCAGGACCTAGTGGTGATTAATGTGTATACTGTGTATATATATATATATATATATATATATATATAGTAATTTTAATAGATTGATGCCCCAAAATAAAATATTAAGTGACAAAAGAGTGCGATGCAAATGGCTTTGTGGAACTGCATTTCAAAGTTTTTTAAAACTCATTTTTACCATTTGCAACCAAGATATCACATTGTAAACAGGTGTAAAAATGTTTTGTGTTTTCTGTGTAACCACTACTGTAGCATGGATAATAACTACAGTCTGCACAAGTTGTGGGCTAATAAAGAGAACTATAATGTTTTGGGCCATTACCAGCAGTTTGTTCTTGATTTCAGGGTAATATACAGTTTTGGTTATTACAGCAGAAAGTGCTGCAAGGTCTGTTCTGCAGAGTTGTGGGCTAATAAAAAGAATTGTACTGTTTTGGACTATTCCCCGCAGTTTGTTCTTGATTTCAGGGTAATATTACAGTTTCGGTTATTACAGCAGAAAATGCTGCAAGGTCTGTTCTGCTGAGGATGTCAAACCACCAAGCTTTCTTCCCTTGTATTGCAGTAGGGATCAGACGTTCTCTGCAAGTTTATTCTTGCTATTATAAAATGGTGATGTAGATTCAGTGGCTTACAAAAGGTCCCTTGGAGGATAATGAAAGTAAAGAGACAAGCATTGGGGGTTTTATTGAAAAAGAAAAAAAAAAAAACATTGATATCAAAATCATGGTCTCCACTGATTTAATTCCAACTACTCCAGATGTGGTTTATCATGGAACAAGGAATGCACTCTTTAAAGGAAAGTTCTCCCAAACATAATTCTGAGATCAATTCTGAGACCCTTATGATTCTCAAACCCCACTGACTTTCACTGTGCAGACAAAAACTTTTTTTCTTTAAATATTTGTGTTTCGTGGAAAAGAAAGTCATTTTCATATATATATATATGAAAATGACTTTCTTGTGTGTATATATATATATATATTTGGATTAAGTACTCCTTTAATTTTCAAAATAAACAATGATTCAGAATAGTTTCTACTATTTAATTGGTTGTGTCCACATTGACTAGCACATTGATCTCCCATAAAAACAGCACAACAAGGACATAAAGTGTTTGTTTAGTTATAAAATCTCTTGGAGCATTAGAAACTCCCTAAAACTGCTTGAATTCCTCAGTTAGATCTTCAGATATTCATTACAAATAGTCACTTAGCACCTCATCATAGCCATGTCTCTGGCTGTTTTCAGCCTTGCTACTTCTCATCTGAAGGCCTTTTATTTATTTTTTTATTAATTGAGGTATTTGAGCTTTTGACTCTTTGACAGGGATCTGACAATGATTATAGAAAAAAAAAATGATGGTGCTTTTTTTAGCATGCAAGTATTTCATCCTTCTCTGCAGGCTAGAGCTCTGTCACTTAATATTACAGTAGACCAAAATAAACACATTATATAAACATTTGTATAATAAATGTTACAAATTTTTCCGCATCATATCAAATATCTCACCTTAAGTTATTTTTATGGCTAAAATAATTTACTGCTTAACTTAAATTTCAGCAGCAATGTCACGAAACCGATACATCTTTACTGTCTTGCCAAATGTCAAGGCGTATTTTTTCAACTAGCAACTTCTGTCTTATTTTAGGGTATTTATTTATTTTGTGAAGTCAAGGTAAGTAATAAGGCTGGATCCATCACATTACACCAGGCCCATGTGTTTCTCATGAGTGTGAATGAGTTGTTCTGAATCTGGAATCTCAGTCCATTCTGCTTCAGTTTGCTTTTTCTTGCCGTCATTTTATCTCTCACTGAAGTGTTCCTGACACATCTGTACAAATGATCAGTGACACAAATCTGCTTTTTAAAAGGTAGTTTTTTTTGTTGGTCAAATTTATATTTCCATTTCACCAATAATTGTTTACCACAAAATTACATTTACCTCTTCTGCACAGGTGCTGCTGATGTTTATGATCAGCACCCACTGATTTTTTTGTAGGAAATCCAGCATCCTGCTTCTCATGAGACAAAGGTAAGAACCCCTGATGTGTTCACAGGAGCTCACAACAGATAATAGATGCTTTGTAATCCAGAACCATTTATTCATGTACTTTAGAGGAACCACTGCCAAGTTATTAAAGGTAATCGTATTTGCTGTAATCTATTTCAAAATAAATATTCCTAAATATATATTCTACCAGTACACACACACACACACACACACAGAGAGACACATACATATGTATCTACTGGAAATTAGTTTAAAAATATATTTTGGTATATGAAGGTTGAGACTAAATATTACTGTTCACTTCACTGTTTTCCCACATATATTTAGCATTTCTTTTAAATGTTTTGAAAAATGCTTTCTTTTATTTTTTTCTTCTTTTTTTTGAGAAATGGGGAATGGAATCAGGACTTATTGCATGCTTCTGAAAAGTTATATTTCCCATTCCCATTTGGCCTGTTATTATTAGTAATTTCATTTGCAGTCTCTTGCGAGTTTCACCATTGATTTATGAGTCCCTCTTTCACATATAAACTTTTTACGGTATGCAAATGATTCCAGAAAGTCCTGTTTATTACCTGCTAGATAAGCCTCACAGTTACAGTTGCAAGCTTTAAATGAATGCATTTAGGGTCAAACACAAAAAAAAAGAGAGAGAGAGAAGTCTTAAATGTCCAGTGCAATTAAAATTGAGCAGATGATACCACACTGGAGATATAAACAGAGGGAATTATCAGGTCTGTTGGACTGTGCTCATAATTGAACATGTGAGACACCGCAAAAAACACTAACAGCCCAGAACGGCTGAGATCTTGTGCAGCTGAGACCACAAGCAGAAATGGAGCTTGGATGTGATGTCTGTTGCAAAAACTCAAAAAGAAGAGAAGTCAAAGCAAGATGAATAATCTGTGGGCCCTGGATGTTTTTGTGCAAAGATAAATCAAGTGAAGCAACGTCAAGTCTCGTTAGTAAATGATGAATCAGGTCGAATATATTACAAATACGACCCGGAGCGGTTTCCTGGAAAATCTTGACATCATTTACACAGCTGCTCATGTAAACGGATCATCCTGAGCCTTTATTACACTTGAGAGCTCTGTGGTGGAGTTTCCTACAAGTGGTCAGGCTTTAGCTTAGGATCCATCAGGGAGGTGAAGACCTCCCACTGGTGTCTGGGTAGAAATGGACCAAAGATAGACAGGACAAAATGTAATATGATGTTTTAATGACATTTCTTAATGCTTTTAACTGTTACATGTGTTTTTCTCATTAGAAATTAAACAAAGTATGTTTTAGTTCAGTATTAGACGTCTTGAATTCCACTGTGGGGTTTGTCCATTGGATCGTTCTCATTTGCAAAGTCTATTTGCTTAAGTCTAGAGGTGTCTAGCATGTTGACAATTGACAAAGTGAACTTTGATTAAAACAAGAATGTGTTTGAGCTTTCCCAGAGCTCATCCGTGACTTATACCTTAACCTGACAACAAATCTCTCTTAGGAAACCGATACCGATGACTCTTCTAACCCTTCCTGCATATTTCACACCATCCTGCTCCACAGCATTAGAGTCTCATGATCATGACTGACTCGTACTATAGCCACAGTAAGTTTCAAACATTGAGATGCAGGCTTGAGGAAGTTTCTGGCAGTGAACTGATCTGGATGACAGTGGGTGCTTCTGACGCTTCATTGGAGGTTATGGGAGGTGAGATAAGCAGAAGGAAAGAATACGGACTGAACACTTCAAAGCAGAACGTGTCCACTATGTCATTGTAAATGGGTATATGGCCAAACTACTGGGGAGGAAGATGATAATGCTTCAAAAGTATTTGAAAGTAGGAGACAAAGATCTCATCAGTGGCCAATAAATAGTCTTCTGTGGTGTCTGTTCACAGTAAGATGTCATGGGTGCAGCTTTTAAGCATTAAAACAAGACAAGGGTATCGGTTTACTTGGTTCAGATATTGAATAGCAGTAATGACACTTCGTTATTTCTTTTCATAATTTTTTTATTTTATTTATTGAGCAGATTTCATTCATGTAGATGTGTAGCTGTGCAAAAGATGGAAAAGTTGTTAATTAGAATGCAACATTAAAACCCTTACCAAACGTGGTGAAAAAAAACACATTTCACATTTCATTTCATTTCACAGGACTGTGCATTTTTTGAAATAATATTAATTTTTTTTTGATAAGTAATAGATATATTTTTACAAGGCTATACATGTACAGTACATAGAATGTGTGTGTGTGTGTGTGTGTGTGTGTGTTTGTGTGTGTGTGTGTGTTTGTGTGTGTTTGTGTGTGTGTGTTTCTATCCATTATGCACATTATGGTGATTTATGTTACATTTAATGCTGTTTGCTTCATGTTTATTAAATCATTTTCATGTCATTTTTTAATGGTGACTTCAAGTCACCATGTTTCATCTTTTATTTATTTAACGCTCCTAGGTTAGTGACATATCAGTTAATTAACTGTCGAATACATCCTGTAATGCTTGAAATTACCATTCTAGTGTTTTATTATTTTATTTTATTTTTTTACTTACTTTCCAGCAACAATAGCTGCCATTTTTTTCTGAAAAACTAAATATTATTTTAAAGTACTGAGCATTAGACAAAGCTGACTGGCAGTGAAGCTGATGGATCATACAGTAATGTAAATGTCATTTGTTGTAGTGTTGTGTCTTACAGGCTGTGCTCAGTTAATGTTTTCTGACAGCACATCCAGACTGATGAAATCCAACCTTTACGGCTCTGAAATATTCATGCCTATGCTCAGTGTCTTTCCACTCTGCAAGTATACCATGCTTTGTTCATCTTGTTCCAATTTCCTTTAGTGAACAGCCTTAAGATAATGAGGCACTTCATCACTCTTTTGGACTTTTGGGTATTTTTGTGCTTTCAGCTCTCTTCAAGGATGTGTAAATCATATTAGCCTACTATAATCATATTAGGCTATTTTATCCGCTGGTCAGTAAGTCCACAATCAAGGGTCCAACCAAATACTCATTTCAAAATGACTGTAATCTTGGTTTGTTCTTCACTGAGGGTTTTTGAGGTTTGCTGGATTCTTGTTTGTGTTTCTCGCAGCAGGCAAAAGTCTAACCTCACTTTTATAGGGACAATTTGTTGCATGCTTGTTTCGTGAGAAATCGACAACAAATGAAATATAGTTTAATTGAAAGCAACTGGCTGGATTCAACATATCCAACTTTTGCATATTAAGAATAGTTCACCCAAAAAATAGGACTCGGTCATTATTTATTCACCATAATCTTATGAGAGAGGAACAGTTTGAAAATCTTGATGGAAGGAAGTAAGGGAGTCATTTTTGGAACAGCATGATGGTGTTGACATATCTTTGGCTGAAATATCCCTCTAATGTTTGCCTCTGAGTTTATTTGAACAGTTTTAACAATATTGATGTGGAAGCAAATGGAGCAAATGAAGAAGCCTACCAAAATATGATATTTTATGTCCTTAAAAACATACAAATTCATTTTTTTTGTGATAGTGCTAAACATTTGTGGTTTTAGCACTATTTATATATTATAATATTTATTCATATTTTGAATTAGCTTTTATTTGTTTATTTTATTTATTTCAAGTTTTCATTTTTGTTTTTAAGTATTTTATTCTATCTACCTTTATTTTTATTTCAGCTTATTTTATTTCAGTTCATTGCCAAGTCAACATCTCCTTTTATTCGACATTTACTTAATCTTTTTTCAGCTTAATTTAAATGATCAAAAATGATTTTTAATAGTTTTAGAGTTAATTAATGATAAGACTTATAAAGTTTCATTAGTTAACAATAACAAACAATGGAAAAATACTAGAATTAAGTCATATTAGTTCATTTAAAAAAAGTTGTATCTGTTAACCTTAATGACCTGTGAACAATGAACAGTTTTTTTTTTATTAACAAAGATTAATAAATGGTGTAAAAATATATTGCTCATTGTTTGTACATGTTAGCTAATAACTAATGTTAACAAAGGAGACCTTATGATAAAGTGTTACCAACGATAACACTGGTGTGGTCGCCCACCAGTGAATCTGTGTGGATTTATTGACATGATGAGCACAGGTCACAGGACCCATAAACCCTCAGCATTGTAAAGTGACAGAACAAATTCACAGGGAGGAGGTGGAGCTCAGGAAAGGGAATCACAAATGCATGGGAAACCTTCTATGGAAATCTATCTACAGATTCTATCTCATGAAGCTCTCATGAAGTTCTCACAGACAGTGGTTCATTATGCTTCAGCGTATGAGTGGCTGGTTACGCTGAAGGCTCTTCTTTTACAGTACCAGGCAGAGAATGTCAACACTGGGGTGGAATGAGATCGAGGGAGCCTCTCTGGAGTAATGTTCACAGTGCTAGGGGAGTAGAGGCCTGTCTGGATGAGAAACAATCCTGTCTGTCTGAGACAGTCCAGCAGCCCCTCTATCAACAGCCAGAATGCTGTTTTCTTTTAGAAATAGAGGTCTTTGCTTTACGGTGTCTGTGTAGGTGAAAGCAGCTCTGCTTGTGGTTATGATTACTGAGTCTAATCATAAGTGTGCTGTAATGTAGTATTTCATAACATCAGACCTTCTCTGGTTCAGAGTGAGTTCTTTCCCATGGCTTTAGATCATGCTCTTCAACTGAGTTCACGTTCATTGTCTATAAAATATGAGTTATTCTCATTCAGAGAGGCCACCGTTTCCTTTATTAGTTCAATGTGTGAAACAGTTGATATACTGTATATTATAACTTGATTCAGCAAGGATGCATTAAATTTATAAATATAAAAAAAGAAAATTACAAAAACTTCAAAATGCTGTTCTTTCGAAGTTTTTATTCATCAAAGAATCCTTAAAATTGTATCACCGTTTCACAAAAAAAAAAAAAATATATAACTTCTTTCTATTTCTTGAGGAGCTGATCAGCATATTAGAATGATTTCTGAAGTATCATGTGACACTGGAGTAATATCTGCTGGAAATTCCGCATTTCCATTACAGGAATAAATTAAATGTTAATATATGTTTCAATAGAAAAAAGTTATTTTAAATAGCAAAAATATATTAATAAAATAGGTTGCATTATTTAGACAATATTGTCTGCCAGATTTTCAGCCATGGTTTGTGAAAAGCTATAGCACAATTTAAGTCCTTTTTTATCGTTACTTTTTAACTTCAGGAATATCTGCGCCCTCACATATTTTATTTTGAAATAATATTTTGCATTTAAAGGACATATATGTCACATGAAGCACACTGAATTATAATTGTTCCTACTGCTGCAAATATTCCTCTTAACTCTAATACTTAAATGTGAACGGGTTTCAGTTTCTCTATCTATACTTTTTTATACCTTTTAATTCACTGCAGTTGTGAATCTGAAATCTGTAAGAGATTGGCTGTATGCGTCACGTGGTGTTGAAATCGTGCATGCGCTTGGTGAGAATCATAAAACTTTACAGCTGCTTTCATCTTCGTTCACATTCTTTAAGAGTCAGGCACGCTTTGATTCTGGTGACCAGTAGAGGCTCATTTCAGACTGTACTACCTGGATAAATACGTAAGACTAATACGTATGACTAAGACAGACAAAACCAAGACATGAGCAAACGGGTTAATTACAGTTTATTAGCAGAATAGAGAGTGTGTTTGTCAAGCACGTCTCTCAGTTAAGAGGACATTTTGGGTGAAGCACAGCAGGAGACCTGCTGACTCAAGCTTTTGATTCCAGCTTTGTTACAATCACTTATTGATTTCAATAGATGTGCAGCATCATGAACGACATCTGATATCAGATGTTCTTGACTCACAATTCGTCTCATGAGGAACTTATCAGCTTAATGCAAAATTAATGAGGAAGTTATCAACTTTATGGCTTGGTCTTATTGTTATTTGGTGGTTTAGTAGGGTCAGCCCCCTTCCCACATTAGAGATGAGGAACTTGCTTTAGTAATTAACACGTGTTGATGCCTCCTTATGCTCATTATGGTTTCATGGATGCGGCTCTCAGCTTCAGTCCTGCGTGGCTTGTGTCTGTCGGTTCCATAGAAGAGTGACATATGGCATACGTATGATCATCAAAGGATATTTGCGCCATATGGAAAACTTGTCCTCTTCTTATTTTGCTCATCACAAGAAGATATATTTAGTGGATGATATCTGTGGTATATGGTCTAAATCAGTATCAGTAAATAGCTGCAAGCTATCTCATTGAGATCCAAGCAGATTGGAAAACTGAAGCCACATTTGAATGTTGCACAATGTCTTGTGGGTTTTCATACAGCTATAGCTCTATATCATGAATAGCACAATACTGAATCGATATGTGCAGCTGCTAAATGTTCTCTGTGTTGTAATCATTATGATCACACTTGTAATAATCGCTTTAATGAGCTTCTGAGGTTAATTCATGTTGGCTAACTGTATGATTCTATCATCTTAAACTTGGACACATTCTTTCTGTAAAGCTGCTTTGAAGCAATGTGTATTGAGGAAAAAGCTATACAAATACATTTGAAGTTATTTGAATATATTAAATTTAATGAACAGTTGGAGTTTGAAAAATTACGTTTTCCAGAAAGTTTTAAATGGCAGAATTTTATATTTGAAAAATAAATAAATAAATAAAACGTATCTGAGATCGAAGTATAAATTCATTAATAGCAGCACATGAAACTGTGGCCAAATCTCACAACATTCCATATGGTTTCCAGGGTTATTATAGTTATATAATAGTTATATTATTATAGTTATATATAGTATAAATCTAAAAATATTTTTGTTTCTTGAATTTTTCAGCTAGTTGTCAAAGCAGCATTTCTCATTTTTATTTGGATGTTTTAAGATAACAAACTAAAACGGAAATAAAAATAATGAAAACTATGACAATAACTAAGACAAAAAATGACAAAAATACACAGCAAAATCACAAAAACTTTAACTAAAATTACTGCAGATTTCACAGTATGCACAAACCAGTGTTATTTTGGATTTATTTATACCCTGATAATATTTATTAATGTTTTGAATTATAGCTCTCATTTCTTTTACATTGTTGGCATTAGCTTTTCATTATTAGTTTTCATTTTGTGCTTTGGTGATTTATTTATTTATTTTTAGCTTTAATTAACTTTTTTTGTTATAGTTTATTTTTAATAAATCAATGTACTACAACTTAAACCTTTATTTTTTTAGTAGGTTGTCTAGTTTTTAAAGTTTTTGTTCTAATTGTAATTTATATTTTATTTTATTTCACCTTCATTTCTATTAAAAATGAACAGTTATAGATTTAGTTAACAGAAGCAACACTGGCGCACATGATCTGAACCAGTGGAAGCACACAGTCACCTGGCCTCAGCATTTAAGAGTAATTGAAAAAAGAATGCCGTTGTAATGGAATATACAGAGTATTGTGTTTCACAACGGATGGAGGGTAAACTGGACACACGTTTTGCCTTTGTTGTGCATGATTACATGTTCCAGAGCATCTTCATCTTTCTTTTTTTCCTCAATGGGCAAAGAAACTATTGAGATACATGTGGTCTGTTAGCTTTGTATCATTGCAGTGTAATTGCTGAATTTAAGGGGGCTGAGAGTTCAAACTGGAGCAACAGATGGAAGACATTGTTTGATATATGGGGGTGGGGAAGTATATATGCACATCAAAATGTGTAATGGACAGGATACATTTGTTGGACATGTCTGGTATGAAAACAGTTGAATGTCTGATATTTCATATGTGGTTTCAAGTGTTTTTGGAGTTAGACACACAAGTGATCAATGTTTTTGGGTCAAGCCGTGTTATGGCAACTATTAGTGCACAAAAATGTCAACTTTAAAATATAAATGTATGTATTTGGTCATTTAAAGTACATTCAAAGGAACCCATTGCCATTTCCAGTGCATGTATTTACGGATTAAGCTAGAAGAGTTGAAAATTGATGGTTTGATTATTATACAGCGAGTGACTTTATTATGATGTTTGTTAAAGTGGTTTAATCAAAGCTCCAGGGAATTATTTGTTTTAGGGAAAAGAGGGAACCCTCACCCTCATTAAACTCCTCTGTAAACATTGTTTATATTTTTGACATTTACAGATAGTGAGAATAACAAGTGGATCAGGAAAGAAAACTGCAGTGCAAACTTTATTACATTTGAGCTTCAACTGCTTTAGAAACTGACCAACAGTGTCTCTTGCAGCTGCTCTGGTCTCTATTAATGAGGACAGTGTTTATTAGGGACTACATATGGATAGCATTGACTTCAGTTTCTTCAGTCTGTCGTTGTTGAGCAGCACTTACTGATGGACTCTGTAGTTATGATCATTTCACAGAGTTATTATTTAAAATCTGGTATTATTTCAAATGTAATAATAATAATAACAATAGTAATAGTAATAATACATATCAAATTAGACATTTAGTAATGTAAATAGAATATTATATATTGTAAACAATTGTAATACTTGATGAATAATAATTATTATTATTATTACAATTATTAAAATAATTATAAAAATACATTATTTTAAAATGATGATAACAATAATAATAATTATTATCATTATTGCATGTTTTTGGTAAATTTTTTCTATATCACTTGTATTAATAATAATAATAATAGCAATAGTAATAATAACACTAATATGTAATAATAAATATAAAATCCCAATATTATATATAATCAATTATTTTATTCATTATGAATTACACAACCAACAACAGCAACAATAATATTAATAATAGAATTATCATTATTTGCATGTCTTATATTTATTTCTATATATCACTTTTATTAACTATTTTATAAAAAAATATATAATAACTATAATATAATAATACTAATTATTATACTAATTAAATTAATTAATCTTATTTGTAAAAATTGGAATATGAAAAAAATGGGGAAGGTGTTTATTTCATTAATAATACTAATTATTATTTTTTTTATTCAGTATTAGTTTTGGAAAATTGTGAATATGAAAAATATGAGGGGGGGGGGGTTATATAATGAAATTTTTTATTTATTTATTATGTTTATTATTCATAGCCGTTTTAGCACCTGATTCACAAAGTTGTGTGTGTTTGTGTGTGTGCGTGCGTGCGTGTGTGTGTGTGTTTAGTACAAGGGTAGGAACATATGTTTCTGTCTGTAGTAATGCTCAGTAACCTGAGGCAGTCATTGATAGAGTGATCCTGCACACACTGACACCAGTTCAAGTGTGACACTCAACCTCCTCCTCCTGCTCAGAGAGGTCAAAGGTACTTCTGGTGTCATCCTGTCGATTAGACACCCGTGTCATTACTTGGCTCTACTTTTTGTGACCTTTGGATTGCCCTCCTCTTACAACCCCAAACAGTAATTTAAAAATATCATTTTTTATATTTTATAAATTGGTTATGCATGCTTGAAACAAAAGCCCAATAGCAAGACTATAAAAAGAAGATAAAGAATCTAAATTCACTTATACACTCTGTTGAGTTTATCAGTCATGGTTGGGTTTGACCAGAGGGAGATTGTTTTGTCCTAAAGAGCCTGGGAATGTTTTCATCTGTACTCTCCTCCTACTTAAAGCCACCTGGGCCTCATTTCCTCTCCTTACACTTCATATCTTTCATTGAGAGTTAACACACCTGATAAAATGCCTTACTTACACCTGAGGCAAACCTAAAGATTCATTTCTGGATTAAAAACCCTGAGCGGCTTTATGAGAATATGATATTTCGTTTCGTTTTCAGCAGATACAACACACTATTTCAAGAAAGATTATGATTTCAGTCTTTATTACAAATAATAAATATTTGTTTACACTGTTTGCAATATTTAAAATATTAGTTTGAAATAAGATGTTTTGTATGACCCGATTAAGCTACTTGAACATATCATTGTTCTATTTTTTCTTTTCTTCTCATTTTTCCCTCAGCGGAGAATTATTTTAGAGATTGCATTGTCGAGCACTGAGGACCTTATACCCGTGAGCCGCCGCTAGAGCGATTCAGATAGATTGTGTTATCATTTATTCATTCTGCTTCGCTTTCCCTGAAACTAGAACTAATCTAACCAATGCATTATTTACCATTAGTGAACACTTACCTAATGCATATTTCAACACCAGGCAGCTGGAGTCTTTGTCTTGGAGGTGCTGATCACTTAGTGCTATTGAATGAGCTTGGAGATTGTGCCAGGTCACAGGTTCAAATGCCCAGAGGTCAATGTCACACACATACTGTATATGCACAATGACAATTAAGGGTCTTGATCCATCCTGTCTTTGCAGAAACTTGCAGAAATGGCCACTGACCTGGGTATTTTTTGTTGGAAATGATACAGATTCATGTAAAATCAAATGCATTGTGTTAGCAACTGTATAATAAATCACTACTTTAGTCAAATTTGTGGTTGCTGCACATTCACTAGCGTAGCACGCAAAATAAGTCTTAAACTTCTTTTTGTTTAGAAAGTGGGAAACGTTTAGGAAATTAGGGCAAATTACTTTCTCATTTAAGGCTGTCGAGGCATTAAACTGTTCAAATTGTTGAGTCACTTGTAGCAGATGTGAATTACACAAACTGCACACAAATAGGACATTTTTGTAGTACATACTATTTAGAAGGAAGATACCATATTACCTTATTGGTAGTAAGCTTTGGGGCCCAATGCCATTCCTGCATAGAAATGCAGGAACGTTATTGGAGTTTCCTTTTAAATATTGTGGTTGGCATGTAAATTAATCATTAAGAAAATCTTGGATTAAATGAGAGCAAGATAAATGTAGGCTTTGAAACGAGCCAGTATGTTTACCCATATTTCGCTTTCAACATAGAACTTAGGAACAAACAGTCCTTTGGAAGTTCGCTGCCTGAAACCCTCTCTTTTAGCTTGCACAGTGACACACCTGAGAGAGAGAGCCCAGGCAAAGGTCCTCGCCGCAAGAAAGGTAGAATTTCACCCCCTTTGAAGTAACAGAGAAGGATTCAGGCCCCTCATTAGCCAGATAGAATCTACACTCAGACATGTAAGTTAGCGATTCAAATCTATTGGGACAGATTGAATTCCGTTAAATAGTGCTGTTTTTAGTTTTCTCAGGCTCTCTTGGTTATCTCTTATGAGGCAGCAAACAATGAGAAACACTGCAGGACATTCAGTGGCAGAGGCTGGCTGGGAAAAATCCTCTGGCTGTCTCATATTCGCTCCTTTCACAAATCCCTCCATAGATAGGTTATCTACATGAATGGCAGTCTGTAGCTCCGGAGTTTCTGCTTTAAAATGATAATGATTATTTGAGAGGACAAGAAAAGGGAAACTTGGTCAGCAGATATATATTGGATTTATATGGGATAAACATGAACAATAAAAGATAAAGCAGATAGGATGCCAAACAGTAACGTTTTTATGGAAACACTTTCAAACTGTACTTGCAGTTGTTATTCTAGCATTTGTGCATTGTGTGTGTATGTTCTCTTGCTTTTATTTTAGTTAACTGTACGTTTGCATGTGAAAATATCAGTTGTTAACCCTTAAATGTTTTCAGCACATTTTTTTAAATAAGTTAAATCTTGTGAGACACACTGACAAACATTATTTAACAACATTAAGTTATTACTATTATTATTATCATCATATATAAATGTAAACTCTTAAAAGGCAAATTATCCTGTGAGATGCATAACTGTAAAAGAGGAAATAAAAGCATTATTAAAAAAAAAACACACACACACAAAACACACTATATTGTGTATTAGAAAATAACAAATAGTGAACATAATAATATCCCAGGTGATACATAACTGTAAAATGTTAAATAAAACCAATCTTTGTAGGAAAAAACAAACAAACAAACCTGAAAACATGTTATTTGGTGTGTTAGAAAATAGCAAATAATGCTAATAAAATTGTAATATTATTTAATAATATTCACAGGCATTTAAACCCTAAAATGTGTTAATTAGCAAGTATTGCAATTGGTCAAAAGTCACAGTCTTTTCCAGGTGTTCCAAGGTGGTCCAACACTCACTATAAAACCAAAAGAACACTGAGCTCTTCTTTAAAAATCAATTAAGTGTGTTGCAATAATCAGAGTTCCCAGAGATCCCATTCTCCTGATTTGTCCTGAGTGTAAGCAGGAAACGTCTGACAGAGGAAGTGTGAGATAAAACCCAAGGTGTTTGCAGGGTAGACGTGAGATTAAGTGCTGAACCAACACTTCCGAGGACCCCAGGCACCGGGTTAGACCAGCACTAGGTAGATGGAGCTCATGAGGGTTATAAGGGAGAGGAAAGACACCTTATATTGAAAGCAGCCATTCATCTTCAAACATAAGTTTTTGAGAGGATTAGTCTAGGGTTTCGGGTTTTCTCCTGTTGTTAAAGTTTGTCTCACTAGAGGGACCCACCAGAACACAAGAACAGCATCCCACATCTTTGCCAATTCGAAGTCAATATGCAGATGCAAATTTGAGAAATAGTACTTTGAACTTTGTGCTATAGAAAATAATGCCAATGATTTGCCAGCCAATGCTTTTTGCTTAACGATATGAGGTATTAAGTAAACTATACATTGGCAAAAGTTTGTTTCTCTGAGCACATTGGAAATGTTTCTTAACAAAACTTTGAAGAGACTTCCTACAATTCCTGACATTATATAATCATTTTATGAATACATTCAAATGCCCTGGGCACAGTTTAGTTGCACTAACACATGTTTCTTTTCCCTCTTCTTTTGCAGCCCTTCCCCCAAACCATAATGAGTAAACGTCTCCCCCAGTAAGTGGCTGACTTGCTCGCATCTTTGCGACTCCAACAACACTTTTGACATAATGCAAGTCTGTCAAGAAGGTGAAATAGTTATGCAAGATGACCTGAGAATTTTAATAAATAAACTTTTTCCATCAGGACTCACAAAAATGTCTAGAAACCAGTCACGTAATTCCAGAAATGTGCTTCTCACACTTTGTTTAGTTCAAGTACTAACTGACTTGGCACTCGGCTGCACTACAGGTTGGAATTTAGGACTGAAGATGTGCCCAGATATGATATGAATTATATTTACTTGGCAGAAGCTGAATTTGGCTCGTTTTTTTTTCTACCGAAAAACAGAGAGGGATGTCGAACAAGAGGAGAAAAGTGGAGATACGGAATCTGTTGGACAATATGAAAAGGAACCACACTCGAGATAAAGATTGTTTTCATGGTGAGCTCTATCCCACGATAGCACTGATGTCTCATTTTGTTAATGCTCATTAAATGGTGTTTAATGGCTAAGACTTTTTATTGTAGCTGCTATAAACTTCTTCTGAATGTGTATACAAAGTACAAACAGTTCAGGTACCATCCGAGTTTTGTTGTTCATAATGTAGGACAGAAGACCAATGAGGATAGCGGTAAATGAGGGGAAAAGCAGCAATCAGCTCCAGGTGTCTCTGATAAGGCTCACATGCCATGGTGGGTGTGGGGGGGGGGGGGTTGTAGCAGTTTGCCGGAGGAGACCTGTACGGGCCGACGCATGGGGCTCCCAGCCCAGATGGGAGGGAATGGCGTGGGAGGGGCAGTGAGAGAGAGGGAGACACGGAGAGTGGGTGAGGCAATTGGGAGTAACAGAGTGAGACAGATAGGAGAGGGGCGAGGAAAAATGCCCCTCGTCGCCTCTCATTCTGACGCACGCATGCAAACAAAACATGCACACGCGGATCTTCAAAGCCGACTGCTTTTCATAGTCTCCCTATTAGCTAAAGAGATTACATCTGGGGCCCTGAACCAGATAAATAAGGTGAGAGGAGTGTCAGAGCTCAGTCTGCTCCACCTCAGGATCCTCTCAGCACCTCAGTGGTGAGCAGAAAGGAAACACGCTCTTAATCAGAGGGACATTGAGAGAGCGAGAAAGCTGGACTCTGTAGGGATTACCCTTTTTTTTCCTACCGTGGATTCCTCTCATTTCATCAAGAACAGATTCACTGCCCTGTTGCTTTCGGGTCGTTTTGCCATTCTTCTCCAGAACATTTTCCTTGCCTCTTGCTGTCCTTCAGGGGTTCTTCAGTGGATTGTACGTGGGAGAGCAGGAGGAGGTGAAGCGGTTCCCCACAGAGGTGTTTTGAGTTATGGATGTTGACACATTCCTTCTGGACACGAAGAGAACTGGATCCAGCCTGAGCAGCACAAGCAGACGCTACCTCCACGGACGCTTCACTGGTCTTTACCTCCTGGTATCACCCTTTCTCCCAGCCAGCTCTTCAGCATGCACCTTTCTGTGAGGCTCATCCCAGTCTTCCGAGCTCCAGGACAATGTGCAAATGGAAAGTGACTAAGGGTGCCTCAGCCTTGTTCCGTCTATCCTGCCTTTCCCTTCCGCTGCTGCTCCTGCTCCTGTGTTCGGCTCTGTCTGTGGCCTGCCATGACACCCACAGGGCTGTACGTGCCCCGAGGGGTGCCAACTCCTCATCGTCTGCTGTGGTGGGGCGGCATGTGCGCAGCTACAACCACCTCACAGGGGACGTGCGCAAGAGGAAACTCTTCTCCTACCAGAAGTTCTTTCTCAGGATCGATAAGAACGGAAAAGTCAATGGCACCAAAAGCAAGGATGATCCGTACAGTGAGTAATGCCTGTTTTTCTCCTCTTTCCTTTCACATGTGGGTCCCATAGAAGAAATGGAAATGCCTCCTTCGATTTCACAGTCAAACACCCAGCAAATAATATGAACCTTACATGAAGTTGATGGGCGCGAGTTGCTGTGCATGGAGTTGGGCTTTGCATGCATTGCTGGGAGGTATATAGTCAGTTATAATGTTTGTCCTTAGGTTTCAGAGTGCAGATTTATTCGTAGCAGGTTTCCTGGAACCAATTTGAAATTACCAGGGGAGCCTTTCCTTTATGTAAAATGCGCAAACCGTTGGAAGTTACTCCCGAATATCATGCAGTACATCAGTTATATTTATTACTGCTGCTGCAACTCCCTTGTCACTGCAACAAATGGATTAAGATTTTGTTAATTTAAAGCAAATGTCAGCTGGCTCTTTTTTTCCTCTTGAAACTGTTATCATGTTCATTCATAAATAATCTTTAGATAATCAGAAGTTTAATTTCCAGTCACCCAGTGAAGAGCTCGAAGCACCTGGCCACCACACTCTGAAATCTCCCTCTGCTCTTTTTCGTTAGTAGGTTGCACACACATTGCCGCTAATAAAAAAGGCTTTGACATATGGTTCCCATGTGCGTGCTGCTTAGATTTTTTAGACAAGGGTGTGCTGGAACTCCGTAAGACATGGCACTGAGTATTTCAATTAGCTGGACTGCCTCTTAAATGTGTTGCACAGAAAGTCTCTTAATAAATCCAAGACCAGGCTTGGAAAGTTTTGGAAAGCTTTCAATTACCATCAAAGAGTTTGTCAAGAAAGCTGGACACTATTAGGTCCAGTGCTGTAGATGTTAACGTTTGCATAATTATATTTAGTAATGCATATTTGAACCAAATAAATAATTATACATTTAATTTTTTTTTAAAGATACACATTATATCTATCATGACACGTTTTTGTACTTCCCTGTTAAAAACATATCATATGTCATGTTTTTGTACTTATCCCTATGCCAGTAATCCTTGTACATGTTAAAATATTCCTGCCACTCACTTACCACATGTGAAAATTGCACTGTCCTTATTAGCTCCCACAATGACCCTTAGGCATGAAGGATACTGGTAATATTGTTCCAGCCAGATGCACTGAGTTTCAGTGGGGATTCACATCTCATTTCAGTGCTGATATATCTGAAGTGTGGATATGGCCTGGAATGTCTGCGGGAGGCATAGCAAAGGGGAACCACTTGTTGATGAATGGATCATTTCTCCTAAACAGATTGGACCTCTGCCATCCCTTTCCATGCACTTTTTTTGCAAGCACTTTAATTGAATTTGAAGGGCCTCTGGTGCCCACAAGGTAGCAGCAGTGCTCCCTCTGTCCCTCGCTTTAAAATAGCACCACAGTAGATGTTAGTGTGCAGCCTTTACGACTGACTTGTTTGCTTGATTTATTCTGTAATCAGAGACCATTGTTGTTTTGCCACAAATACCCAGAAAGAGGGCAGAAATGAGTGGCTTGCTATGTTATGTATCATCATGTACTTCAAACATCAAAACATCCTCAAATGATTTTACTCCAGTTGGAGCCACTGGCATTTTAAAAGGAACCAGTCCCTTTGCGGTATAATATTTCTCTCAAGTTAACAAAAAGAATATTCCCATGAATAGCACAGCGTGTCATTGTATATAGACTGACGTCATTTTGACAATTAGCTTTATTTGAAGGCCCAGAGTTAGAATAGGACTTAATTTTATCGAGAGGGAAAAGGTTGTGCATATATCTGTGCCTGTCAAACTCAATTGAAACTTTTTTTTTTCAGTGTTTATGAAAAGTACACTGTACATTATGCTGAAATTAGTAGTTGAATAAACTCAAGGTTAGTAGTTTGTCTGTTTTGGATGAGCCTAACTTTAGCCAGAGTTACAGAATATTCTTTTGGAAAAGCACTTAAGTATAAGGAGATGTATTTTGTTTAGCATACTCCGCAGTTTTAATGAGACATTAATATGGCCTATTTACCAGCAATGCACACATAAAATGTCACATCTTGATGCAAAATTTACATTTACACCCCCGTAAACACTTGCAGTAAATCAAAAGCCCGTAGTTTATGAGAGGGCCAATATTTGTTTTGCATATTTGATGTGGAAAAATATTTGCAGAGAGCCTAAGTATGATAGATTGTTACATTTCCCAGATTCAAGCTCCCAGTCAGAGAGTCTCTTTGTCCATATTCGAGTTCTCAAGTCCAGCCTTCTTTAGTTTTCAAGTCCACAAAAGACCTGTCTATGTGCAGCTTGAAATCCTATCCCACCCATATTGTTTGATTTTCTTTCAGAATCCATCAGCTCGGTATCACTTTTGTCGCATTGTGTTTCCCCCAAGACATTTTTTGGAAACGGCACCCCGTGTTCGAACTCGGAGCTGTCCTTGGTGTATTGAGCGAGCTTAACAACAAGCTCACTGTGATGCAAAAGCTCTCGCATGGACTGGCCAGAATTTAATCTTTTTTTAGCTGTTTTGATATTGTTTGCCTTCTCTTTCCTCTGTGCAATTGTTTTGTGTTTATCACACAGTGCTGATGAAAATCGTATAGTATCGACACAAGCGAAAAACCTCCGGTGTTGTAGTTCAGCGGTGTTGGCATGGCCGGAGGATATCGTTAATGATGATCATTAGTCTTTGACAGCTGTGATTGAGGGGATTTGTCTGATCAGAGTTCAACTACTGGTTGAATCGTAAGGTTTAAAGTGCAGGGGTCTTTCCAATCATCATGACAGCTCTTGGGCAGCAGATCAAACAAGGGTCAGGCCAGCGGTCATTATATGTCTCTCACTCCATTTGGGGTTAGTGTAATCTAATAGGGCTCAATTAAGAATATTGCTGGTCTAATGAGGTGTTTCCAGGCCAAACCCCATTAGCTTTGGTCAGAGTGGCACATTTGAAAGCTGTTTTTCTTCATGATAGAATATAAATTGCTCTGTTTCTTTCAGGTGTTGAATTTCTTTGTATGCGTTAGGCTGGACCTTATCAACTATAAAGCATACAAACTCTTGTGGGATTCAATTATTTATTTGCTGTATTAATGTTAATATTCATAACTTGTCTTTTCTCCTGCGTTCCATCAGCATCTGTTGGTTTACCTCATTAAAAATAAACTTACATTAAAAAACTTCTTTTATGTGAGAGATTTCCATGTAAGTTGAGAAAATGTATTATTATTATTTTTATCATTAATACTTCTTTTTTTTACCTGTTCAAACTGCATCTAGATTTATATTTCAAAATACCCCCATAAAAACTTAATTACCCACAATGCTTTTGACTTTGATCCTTAACCTTCTTTTTGCGCAACATGTGATGATTCTTCAACATAATTTTTGGTGCCACCATGAACCATAGTGAAGTATTCTCAGTCAGTTTGACCAGTACATTACCTTTGTTTTATCTCTGCATATAGTGAACATCTCTGTGATTGGTCATAGTGCTTAACCACTGCAAAAAAATTTGACACAATAATTGTGCAGCCTTAGTAGTTAATGATCATTTTCATATGATATTTGACCACAGATTTATACTCTATTTGACTGCATGTTAATCATAAAATCAGTTTATTCAGTTTTTCAATTGTGGCTGTAAAATGGCTCACTGGTGTGAATGAACATGTGCAATGTGTGAATTTAAATGATATGTTGCCAGGCCTGACCACATGTATGGCACTCCACAGAAGTGTGTGTGTGTGTGTGTGTGTGTGTGTGTGTGTGTGTGTGTGTGTGTGTGTGTGTGTGTGTGTGTGCGTGCTTTCTGTGGTTACGGTGCCCATTTATAGCTCCCCTGGGAAATCCCAAACACACAAGTAATAAAAATGACTTATGAGGATTGAGCTGATGTGCAAAAGGTTAGTGTCAGTGTTTTATTCTCTTTGACCTTGACGTCCTCATAGACTTTCTCCTTTTTGATTCATAAATAACAGAGCTGGTTTTTACGAGGCATTTTAAGGATCACTACAAGGAACACAGCCTTCAAAAATGCAGCATGCTGATAGCTTTGACATCTTGTTCCATTATGTTTGACCAAAAGTTACAGTAAAGAGATATTACAAGAGATTTCTATTTGAAATAAACGCTGTTCTTATGAACTTTCTATTCATCAAAGTATCCTAAAAAAAAACAAAAAAAAAAAAGGAATAAGCGGCACAACTGTTTTCAAAATTGATTAAATAATAATAATAATAATAATAATAATAAACGCATATTTTAATGATTTCTGAAGAATCATGTGACACTGAAGACTGGAGTAATGGCTGCTGAAAATTCAGTGTTTGCCATCAAAGGAATAGATTACATTTTAAAATATATTAAAATAGAAAACAGTTATTTTCAATAGTGTTTTTGATTAAATAAATGCAGCTTTGGTGAGGAGATAAAAAAAAACTTCTGGAAGATTTTAAAAATTAATGTGCCATAATTTATAATTTTATAATTTTAACATGCAAAAAGTCCATGTTTTCAAATTAATGTAAAAGTACCCTTAAGACTGTTAAACCCACAACACACAGGTCTTTTCTGTAATAGCAGCTCAACATCTTCATTTAATTAATACATTTCTTTTTTCCACGCTGAAAGTTCAACTTGGAGGAGTGGAAGACCAGATGTATGCCTAACCTCTGACCCCATTACTTAAAGCAGAGCACTATTTGTGCCATGGGATGTTCTGGGGAGAAACACCACTGTCTCTTTTCTGCCGTGGTCTGTCTGATTGCCAACAGACGGTGACTAAAAGCACACTTGCCCACAAACCAGTGAGACAACAATTGTGAACTTTCAGGAAACTATAAGCTCTGAGGAGACATTTACTGATCATTGAGCAGTTTATGGAGTAAGAGTGAGATGTAACAAGTTTTAAGCCAGGTACAGATATTCTGTGTAATATCTACAAATATCTGTTGTTCTCTTTATGCTTATTATAAAGCCATTGAACAGGAAAGAAAGAGGGAACGACTTTGCAAGGTCTATTGGAATACAGTGTCCTATGTGATATACTACAATACTGGACAAATGAGAGCATGGTGAAGCTTTCCTCAAACACATCTTCTCACAAGCTCCAAGGGGAATTCCTAAGCAATTTGTGCTTGAACAGATGGTGGCGGTTGGCGCATCAAAGCACTGAAGAGATACAAGGACCACTGTGAGCAGAAATAAATCTGACCAGTCGAATTTGTGTGAGCAGGAGTGGTCTTGCATTGGTTCCCAATGCTTTGACATTTAGGAGGAGGTTGGAATCTGTTTGCCACCACAGAAGGTTGTCTGGGTGTTTGGCTGTGTCATGTGTGTGTTTGGGGATGGTGCATGCATGGTTGCATGTGCTTGTGAGTGTTTCAGTGGTTTCATTGCCCGGTCAATGCAAACATTGAACAAATCTGTCTGTCATCAAAAATGAGTTGAGCACATAATCTTCAGTCCTCACAGTATGCAGGGTGGTTAACAAATGCTTGGACAGTTAGTCAAACAAAAACATAATACTTAACATGCTCTGATGGTCTGGACTAACCCATTTACCTAAATTTGTTACTTCAGACTTATGTGCCCTCTAGAAGCTTGCGTTCTGCAAGTGAACGTCGCTTGATTGTGCCATCCCAAAGAAGCACAAAGTCACTTTTACGGACTTTTAAATTAAATGTTCCCTCCTGTCCTTGAAGAGTCCTTAGCCATCTTCAAGAATCGGCTTAAAACACATCTCTTCCATCTTTATTTGACCCTCTAACTTTAACACTCACTATTCTAATTCTATTCTTTAAAAAAAAATCCAACTACCTTTCTAATCTTTTTGTATTCTATTTTCTTTTCATTTATTATGCAGTTGTATATGTGTGTGTGTGTGTGTGTGTATGTGTGTGTGTGTGTGTAAAGACCTCTAACACTAGCTTGCTCTATTCTTTTTTTTATTCTATCCGTTTTCTTTTTATTTATTATATTTTTTAAAATCCCATGCTACATGTACTGTGTTAACCTAGCTGAGACTTGTTATAGCACTTATATATCATTGCTCTTTTTGTTGTTTTTGATTGCTTCCACTGTCCTCATCTGTAAGTCGCTTTGGATAAAAGCGTCTGCTAAATGAATAAATGTAAATGTAAACCAATGGATGTGAAGGAGAACGGATTGCACAACTCTCTTTACCAGTGAGTTTGTATTGTGCTCTATTAGCAAGTTTCAGTAGGAAAATCCGCAATGAAAGCCTGTTTATGAGGTGCAGAAAAATGAACAAAATTGTTTTAAGAAAAATCATCATTCTTCACAAAGCTTTTAACACAGCTCTGAAATAGATTTATTTTAAGTCTGTTTGCAGTCCACATATGCTTTCTATAAACTATCAGAAAGGCTTCATGGATTTTGTTTTTAACATGACAGAGGATGCACAGACATGATCAGGCTCTTCAGGTTATCATCAACTGGTCTGTTTTGTAGCTATTAGAATCATTTTGTCTTGTTTTTCTGTAAATTATCAAGATAGATTTACTTGAGAAGCAAAATGACTCTTTTTCTTCAGAAAACTAAGACTTAATATATTATGAAAATTAAGTGACTTTATGCTTAAAATAACAAAATATCTGCCAATGGGTTAAGAAAAATGTACTTGTTTGTACCTATTGTCTAGTTTCAAGTATAAAATTTTGATACATTTTTCAGAAAACAAGACTTAACACTTTAAGTTATTTTGTGTCTCAATTAAACATATCTTGATTTAAGAAGGTTTTGTATTTGAAAGAAAATAATTTTTTGCAGTGTATTTCAGCATAACCAGGAGGGTGGGATAATAAGACCTGTCCAATGATCTTCCTGAGCCCAGGAGCCAGGGGCCTGCAGTGCTCAGATCAAAGGTCCAAGTCACTGTCATCAGAAGCCAATGACGGGTCAGCTGCAAAGATGTCTTTTAATGGGGACCCTTTTTCCTTTATGGTCCTGTAGACGGGGGGCTAATTGAAAAAACGTGCGTGTCAGAGGAGTGGTGGTACAAGGTTCCCAGGACAATTAAGCAACCTGGTGCAATATACAGTATGACTTGAATTGACTCTGTCTTTCCACTGGAGAGGAGAGCTGACAAGCAGTTGTGTTCCAGAGTGCAAGTAAGATTATTATTTTGACGTCTGGAAGCGATCCAGTCTGAACACTGCTAGGGAAAAGTCTGTTTGCCTGATAAAACTTGTTGTTTGAAGTGGATGTGGGTCTCTTTCACTCTCTTGCAGGCTTTGGTGGTGATTTTTGTAATTACCACAAGATGCGATAACCTGAGTTCTGTCACCCTGCCAAGAAAACATTGAACTCCGTTAAGCGGGAAGGGGAGCGGCCACCTACAGAGCCTGAGGCAAGAGCCAAGTCTACTGAGAGAAGATCTAGCTAGGCTATGGGTGGGATTCTCTGGACCACCGTTGGGCCATGGGCAGTGTAATGTCACAGACACATGGCCGCTCACAGACAGGGTATGAGTAAGGTGGGGTCGGGCTTGTTAAAATGCAGAGGCTTTTAAGTCTTTGTAATCCGAGCCCTAACGGGGAGTAAAACAAGAATACTGTAGGGATTAGGTTGCAGCGCAGCTTCTTTTAAGAGAATGCCTTGGCTAGTGCTTTGAATAATGCAGGCGGTGAAATTGTATTTGTCAGAATTCCGGAGCGCCGTGATATAGATGTAACAAAACATTGGGTCTGCCAGGAAAACTGTTTAAAAGTAATCACGCTCTCATAAGTCTGACTTTGCTGTCTGTAGAGCAGCAGTTCTCAAACTGTGATGCGAAGAAGTGGCTGGCAAGTCTTCTGGTTAATAATAAAAATAATAATAACAATACATAAAATATATAAATAATGGCTGGTGAGTTAATTGACTGATAATAAAACAATAAATAAATAATAAATAATATATTTAGAATTGTCAAAAAAGCACCAATATGATTTAAAATAAATCACAAATCGCAAATTAAACAGCTTATAACTAATAACCAAGTACATTATTGTAGTAGCGATATTAGATTAATATTATTAATATTAGATCTAAAATGTTTTAAACTGAAATCAAATAAAATATAAATATTAGACCAAAAAAATTTTTTTTGAATATTTTTGAATATTTTTTGAATATTAGACCAAGAAAATGTTGCCTTGACAATTAACAGGAATAAAATAAGTTGAAGTACTAAAATTATTAAATTATTGAAATAAAATAAAGCATTATTTAAACATATCTATTATTTTTAAAAGAATTTGTGAAAAATGGCTTCTGATTTTGATAATTATTATTCAGTAAATGATAGTTATTAGTTATAGGATTTTTTTCAAAGTTGTATCTGTTAAAAAAATTGGGGGTTTCTCTCAGACTTGAGGTGTTAGGAAGTCAGACTTGAGAAGTTAGGAAGTTAATGTTAAAGTGGTCTGCACCAGCTGATTAAGTTTGTGAATCACTACTGTAGAGATTTGTTGAGGTTTAACTCTTACATGACAGTGCATATGCACTTTAATGAGCCATATTAAACTGTAACTTGTTGCACGCACAGCTGTTGTTCTTGGTAATTTCTTAAAAATGTTGATTAGATAATATGTGCTTGAGTGCTTAATGCATTTCAGACACTGGCCTTAAAAGAGACCTTTCTCTGTACTTTTAGGTCAACTCTCATCTGGTATTTTGGCATAAATGAAATGAAAGAGAGGCAGATCTTAAATGTTTATGGTGTGGAAGAAGAAAGCATGCAGTGAGACCTGTTGCTTAGATGCCTCAGAGATGTTTTGGTTTTGTAAATCCAGCCTTTTGTTGCAGACCAGCATTTCAGCTTCAATGCAGACAGAAGAAACACTCCTGGATCTCGTGAGTGAGTCATAAAAAAATGCTTTGACAGACCACATCAAATAGCCAAAAGCAAACAGGTGCTTTCCGCCAGATGATTCAAGATTTATTTTGACATTGCATGCTTTAAAGAGCAGCCACCAAATTTACTGTAGATATGACATGATGTTTGCACACATGACATGACATCACTCACATAGGGATGAGTGCTATGTTTGGGATTTCTGGTCAAAATTTCTATGTGCTTGTGTCATTTTGGGCAGCCGTCCCATTGCTTTTGTCCAGTCTGTTGCTCTTTGATCATGGATTATACTCCCTTAATCCTACCAAGTCTGTGATCCCATCTCTGAGTCCCTTTTATTCTGTCGCTCTTGCTCATGAACCTGAGGTGAGGGAGGAGAGAGGATTGAAAACTAGCTGTCCTTACATCTACTCTTGGTGATTGCAACCTGAGCCCGTGTAGAGGATCTGCCTTCAGATCCACTTAATCCTCCTGTTGTAGCAACGCTTGTGCCCCTGATCCACAGGTGTGGATTCAGTCCCTCGGCATCACTAAACTCGGATGTCAGTGTCAGCCATTTACAAACCATCTGAGACATAGAGGGTTTCACATAGTTCTGATATATATATAGTAGTATACTATAATATACTACTAAACTGCTCGTGTTTATCAATGGCCAGAAGCTGCAGGCAAAAGCTCTTTTAACCCCATACACAAACAACATAGGAACATATAGGCCTGTTTGCTACTAGGACATGCTTTGGTCTGGGACTTATCTTATCTAAACCGTGATGGCTTTATGGGTTCACATAACTGCCTTTTAAAAGACAAAACAGTAATGGTTACCACAACTTGAATCTCCAATGGCTACAAACCTCTGCCAGTATGCTTTTCAGCTCTGAAAACTCTAACAAAGACAGCAAAATATGAGTTTTCATGTCAGAAATGAGCAGTTTTGAACATAAGTACTCCTGCATGGGAATGGAGAACTTCTGAGTGTAGCATCAGGTTTATGAGGTGGAGTGTGGGTAAAGTTTGGGGAGGTCATTTCTGTGATGCCTTTACCTATTTACATGTTCATATTTGTTACCTGTTCTATCATTTTAGGCTTGCATTTAACCTATTTCATTATGCAATTACATGTTTCATATGACACCAGCACTGCACCGTGTTTAAAGTAAAATAAGTATTTGCATAATTCCAAAAACTCTAAAAACTGCGATGCTTTAAAGTGGACGTCATGTTAATGATGTGTTTATGTTTGTTTTGTAGGTACACTTGAAATCAAGTCTGTGGATGTGGGCATCGTTGCCATCAAGGGGATCCAAAGTAATTACTACCTTGCAATTAACAAGAAAGGGGTGGTCTATGGGGCGGTGAGCATCATTTTCTCTTCATTCCTCTTTTAATTATAGTTAATGAGTGGACTCCACAACAAATAATGATAACGTTTCATGATCCCGTCCAAACCGAAGACGTCCTTCTTATCAGGAATTTTTGAACAACATTCAGAATTTCTAAACTATTTATAGAAATTAAGCTCTTTACTCAAGCTTCCAGAACGATCCGTCAGCCCTCCAGTCCCTCTCAGAGGCTTTGATGTCAGAGAGCCTGCTCTATTTCTCGTCTTGGGGCACTTAAAAAGCCTGGGGTTGTTTTAAAGGACAGTTCCACTCCATTGCCTGTAAATAATCCCCCAGCAAAAGTCAGCTTGAGCAAAAGAGATCTGTCATCTTTGAAAAAGTAAGCCGAGAAGGCTTTCTTCCTTACACAGTAGTCTCTCCTCCAACACTGCTCCATGCATGCGTTCTCCTCCATTCACAATCCAGCCATACAATCCCTTCTCCCTCTTTGTTGCAATTTCTCTCCAGCCCCATCGCCTTTCATTCATCCGCTCTCATGAATGGCAAATGTTACCTGAAACAAGCAAAAATAGTGCTGTACATTTCCAAAAGTGAAATCAACCGATTGGAAAGGGAAAGTCCTAAAATGCTATCGCCTATGCCTCGGGTCTGTTGTTCTCACTGTGGAAATATCAATATAGTGAAGTACACTACCATCATATAAATGGTGGATAATACAGTTTAAAAAAATATGTTTTGATATATGTACAAATTGATAATTTTAATGTGTAAACATTATATTGATAATATTAATATACAACATTATATACAATATTAATTTTATGAAATGCATTTTTTTTCTGGAAGTAGAGGCAGCAATATTGACATGATGTTAAGATGAATGGTGTACGCAGTATAACTTATAATACATTAATTCCATTCCAAAATAAGTATGAAATAAAAAAGTATTATTTTTTTATATTTATATAAAATATATAGATTTGTATATTTTTTATTATTATATGTAAGGACTGATCCTTTTAATGTAATATTATATTACAGCAATATTTTATACATATAACAATAATCCATTATATTACTATATATATATATATATATATTATGAAATGCATTTTTTTTTCTTACAGTAGTGACTATAATACTGATAAGGTTTGCATTCAGATCATTTCTTTTTAAATAAATCAACAAACCGATATACAGACTAAAACTGACTCACATATGTCTTCTTCATGCAGAAGGATTTTGGCGTTGACTGCAAGCTGATAGAGAGGATAGAGGAGAACCGGTACAACACATACGCCTCGGCAGAGTGGAGGAACAAAAAGAAACCCATGTTTGTGGGCTTGATGGCCAACGGGAAGCCGATGAGGGCCAAAAAGACCCGGAGAAAAAACACAGCCACACACTTTCTCCCCATTCCTATCGTGTAGCTACAACCCCACCAAAAGGGAACATTTAACTGCACTGAGGAAAGACTTGGACTTTTTCGACAGTTTGGAGAAGGCACTATGTAAAGGAGCTAAGAGAACTCCTTTTCACTGAGTCCGATTGTTGTCACATATTTGTTTTTAAGTTATTGGCACCAGGGAAAATAGGGGACATTTTTAATGCCAAACCCTTTTCTAGCAAAGGAAAGGTTGGACCAAATCCGACGGAGAGGAATTGGACATTGCAACCTCCCAGAATGAACTGAAGAGACCTTTCACAGAGTGTATTGCTTGTGTGTATTTGTGTGTGTGTGACCTTTGGATGCAGTTATTTATGCTGTACTAACTCATACGAAACACTCTAACAGACTCTCAAACTCTGTGACTCAGTGGACTGAAAGTTATGCAAACACTTACTGGAAGCACTTGCTCAAGGTGCAAGACTGAGAGGCCGAGACGGAGACCCTGCATCCTACCATCCAAATTTAGTCAAGCTAGCACCATAGCGTTAAAAACTCTAACATTATTAACATGCAAAAGCCACTGTATTTGATATCTCCATTCTTTACCTGACAGCTTTGGAATAAATTATTTATTTTATGTAATATTTAAAGAAAAACAAAGGCAAAAAACATGGAAAGGACTTATTTTTAATCATTTATGCTCCTCTTTTAAAAAGCTATTCTATCGGTTACACATGAATAAATAAATATATTTCTCCTTACCTAGCAGAAGTTGCGTCCGTGATGCTGAGAAAAGCTTGTTTTCTTCTTTCATTCAATTCTCAGAGGTTAAATGCATCTCTAAACAAATGAACTTGCTGCACTTATAGAGGGAAGAGGTGATCTGGTTAATATGTTTTCTGTACATTTAAAAACTATTAGCATTAGTGATTTTCTCAGTCACTGTTTACGCTATAAAAAATACCATTTAAATTGATACCAGACATCACTGTTTCATAAAGAAAGCAATAATAAATAAATAAAAATCCCAGTGATAACTATGAGCTCATCTCTAAAAGCATTTAAGAATTCAAAACACACAGTCTTCGGTCACTGCCACACATATTGTCCTAGTATCAGTTGTGAAAGGGACACTGTGCTTTGAGATTCTTTTAAAGCTGAGTTCACTTGTGCCCCAAAAAGTCTGGTATACTCTGAATTGAAAACATTCTTCTTTGTTTGTTTCAGCTGTTATCAAAACCCACATGTAAATCTATATCCACACTCAATGCCCTTTTGCCTCATTTTCAACTCTTACTACAACTTTCAATCATGAAACTTTGCTCTACTAGCCCACTCACTTCAAAGAGTCAATGTGAAGGGCATGTGGTGTGTATGTAAATATTGGCAGTAGATTTTGGGCTGATTCTGATTATCTCTACTGTAGCCTTAATGCTTTCCCCCCTCTCAAAACATCGGAAAAGTTCCAGCAATTAGTAAATAAAAGCTTAGAAGCTTTGGGTTGGAGTCTCACCTTTTTATCATAGTCTCTATTGCTTTTTGCTTTCACTTGGGAACATGACGGTGATGCATGGACTTTCCCAGGCAGTTTTTTATTGTTTCAAGTTAAGAGTATTGGTGTGTTTGTTTAAAAGTTCTTTTGGGTGTTTCGTAAACATCTTTTCATGTACAATTACACAGAAATTGATTCAAGACTAGGGCTGGGAACCAAAAACCAGTTTCATTTTATGAGTCGTGTGATGTTCAGTTCGTTAACATACTTCAGCATGGTGAACCATATTCAAATATTTCCATTGAGTTTCCAGCGATAGTTATTCAGGCACCTCAACACGGCAACTAAATCGCTAAACTGACAACGTCCGATTCCCGAAAGAATGAGTCTTATGAGCCAGTTCTTTTTAGAGAATCAGAAACAAGCAGCGAAATTGATTACTGAATGAGTCATTCGAATGGGTTGGCTTTTAGTGAATCAAAAACACAATGTAAAACTTGTTATCCGATTGCCGAAAGAATAATTCAGTTGTCTTAAGTGAATCAAACAACTCTAATGTATTTATGCGGCCTCTAAAAACACTCTAAAATTCACCTTTTGCAAGAATAATTTAATTGTTATTGAAATTAGCTCACAGTTTGTCAATGCAACCATGTCTCTTCTTTTCCAAGCATTTCTTTTATCCTTAAAAGAATTGTCAATAGATCCATTAAGGGAACCAAAATCATAATAGTTAAATTGTTTACCATTCCCAACCCTTTTTTGTAAATGGTGCTTAATCTACAAAGTACAGTTTAATATGAAAAAGACCTACATAGAGATTTCTCTGATAACTACCAAGCATACAAACTAATTACAGGGTCAATAAAGACATAGACAAGGCAGATAAATACAAATACCTGTTGTATAAGTCAGCAATCCCCTGTTGACTCATGAAAGAGCCACAGAGTCATTTGGCTCTCGCAGGGAGAAGCCGATTCAGATGCATCATACATATTCAGTACACAGCACTGAAGGAATTCCCATTTGTTGGTTTTAGCTGAAATCTATATTTTGACCTTCACAGCTTCACAACTTCACTCTTTCCCCAAAGGAATCTGTGGCTTGTTGACCAAACCACAGGAGCAGCTGTGAATATTTCATTCCAGAAAGGTTGCTTGGAGAGCAGCAATAGACAGGGCTGATTTTAACAGCCCAGAGGGTAGCGGCACCGCTGCGTATTTTTGGATCTAGATGTGGTGATATTGAGCCAAGCCCAAGGAGTTCCAGTAACAGAGGTGCTCTCCTATCATTAGCGATCAACAGGTCTCCGAAACCTTATGTCAGCTAACATAAAAGAGCAAAAATGCTAAATATAGTGGTTTTCAGACTGCACTTACAGCACGTGTTAAACACAGGGCCAGTTCAGGCTGAGATTTGGATCTGTTATGATCTCTCGAGGTTTCCAATTTCTGTTCAGCAGGTGTGTCAAACATTTGCCTTGGCTTTGGCTGAGATGAAGCATGTGTTTACCAATTCGAGAGAGAGTGAGAGAAACAGAGAGACCAGGCGCCTGCCAACTCCAGGCAACACCGACCCTTTAGGAGAACACAGAACTGAATTTACGAGCTAATATGAAGCCATATTCTGCATTCCAATGTTAGTTAATATACAACCAATATAATATGCATAGGTGTATTTTCCTAGCTTTTTTTGTCAGTACTGGTATAAGACCAACATTACTTGTCAAATGTGATTTGAAAATATGAAACTATCCAATTGAGATGGCAAGATAGCATGAGATCTTTCACAGATGGGCCTTTCTTGCCCAAACTGAAGTGTGTGTAATGTTCATGTGGGGTTGCAGCTTTGGTTTTGGAAACATGCTGCTAATAATGTTGATGTTTATTTGGTCTATCAACCACATTAATGCATTTTATCCAATAACATTGTTTTCGAAAAAAAAAAAAAAGAGCTTGACAACAGTAATCTGTTTTAGGCCTCAAAAACATGAGGTTTTATAGTGGTTGTAAGTACACATTGACCATTTCCTCATGAAAAAGACCCCCCCCCCCCCCCAAATATTTTTCTTTCAATATAATTGCATTACTTTTACATATAAATTACAACAACTATTCTTGTGTTTCAGTTTCATCCCTTCTAAAGTACTGTGGCCTACAGGGAACTGAGCAAATCACAACAAATTGAACTTTTCGTTGACCTATGAATCTGGAGTCATCAAAGTTTGCCACTGTACGATCAAGTCGCTTCAGAACCACGGACAGCTCTGGTTTAGTCTTTATAGAAAGTTGGGCTGATTTGAATTGACAGCTACAGTATGTACAGTAGACCAAAGACTAGATGTTCACGGACTTGTGCAACTGCAAGATTTCTTAATAGATTTTATGTGACCAACCGTTGTTAAGTTCGTCAACACATTCTGAAACATATTCTGATTTCAAAGAGTTACATCATGAATGGTTGCATTACAGCACATCCTACTTTTCATTGACTAAGATTATAATTTGTGTGTATGAACAAAGTGCATGACACATTCAACACATTAAAGTGAACACAGAAATGACTCAGTTATCAGTAATTAAATCCCTTTGAGTCAAGATATAGAATACTTTACCACATAAAGCATTCAGGTCTTAATGAAGTTACCAAATCAAGACCTTCACAATAAACAGCCTCACAGATGCAGACGAACTGAATTAAAAAAGCTATATGGGAGTAGATTAACTTATGAGTTTGATAATGACAACAAGTTATTCATCCACTGGATGAAATTGTCAGGATCATGAACCATTTCCATTCACTGTGAGAGATAATGCATTAAATGTGTGAGGCGAGAGACGTCCTGAGAAACCCTGAGCCCACCTGCCAGTTCCTCTTGCTCACCATCTGAAGGAATCTTAAAAAATGGAATTGGATCAAACGTGTCAAGAACTGTTTAACCGAACAGACAGAAGGAACACAAACAGATCTGTGGTGTTTGAACACAAACACTTTTGATTTAGTTAGTTCAAGGAAAGTGAAGATATAACACATTTTCCATGCAATTGGCCGGGTTTGATGCTGAAAAAGAAAAAGGAACTTGATACCTTTAGGTTGTGTAGCTATTTGCTGTATCCAAAATTCCATCCACAGCATTCCATCCCCATGCATTATTTTGTTTTCCTGTGGGTAATATCTGGGTGGGCTGGCGTCTTGTCACACATGGCGTGTGCATGTGTGTGTCTTGGTGAACCTCAGGGATTCTGCCTGCAAGCCTTGGAGGACTCTCAGCGGTGAGAGTTCTGGGAGCTCTTGTCTTCAAGGCCACATTGCGTCATTACATAACACTAGCGCTGGACATCTGGCCTTGACATGAAACTTCCTCTATATCACCTGCTTATTGGACAGAAAAACAAGTCTGGTTCCTTTCAAAAGTACATGTCTTACCTAACTTCATAGTGCGTGGAAGACTTTGCTTTTAAAATCAAAGACTGCCGTCTTTTGGAGTGTTTCAACACCTATCCTTTCTTCTGATAGACTGTTTGTGGTGTTAATTTCAAAGGAATCAACAAGAGTGGATGTCGAAAGAAAGTTTGTGGTGCGTAAAAAGATATATTTTTTAGGAGTTGAAGTTGTTTGGAATACCACAAGTGATGAAAGAACAATTGAAAAAATATAAATTCTTTACTCTTGTTGGATCAGTCACTCATCTATGGATTTTGGGGGCAAGCATAATGTCTTTAGACTGCAAAACGTGAAATATCACGAATCATTGTATTTTCATATAATGTAGACTTTCAGCTTTAGAGGAGTAGTTCACTAACAGAACAAACATTTTTTTCATTTAAGATGTTCATGTCTTTCTTTCTTCAGTCGTAAAGAATATATATATTTTTTTTTTTTTCGAGGAAAACGTTTCAGGAAATATTTTCATATAATAGACTTCTATGGTGCCTGTGAGTTTGAACTTCCAAAATGCAGTTTCAATGCAGCTTCAAAGAAAAAAAAATGTATATTTATAACCTTTTTAACCTTTTAAACCTCAAAGTTCACGTGTGAACTTTTAGTCATCACTCCTGATGTTCTATCAGTCTGCCTACTGAGACGGATATTGAACAGAGCTTCATGGAATTTGAAGTTTACACTGGAGTCTTTCCAGAGCTGTATGAATAAGGCCTGACCTCCTTCAGACTACACACCAAATGCTAATAATCAGAATTTTGGTACGTCAGTCAGTTTAATGGGTTAGCTTGTGATAGCTCAGCAATATCAGTTGAACTCGCACCGTCTCGTATAGCATGACAGCACAACATCCCAATCCTGCAAAATGAAATATCATTTTAATGATTATGTCTGGCAAACACTCCGATGTGTTCACTGAAAAATAAAACAGGTCCTGCAAACTGGGCGCTTCACTTGATTTCCTTGGAATTGCAGCACAGGTCGTGGCAAGCACATGGTTAATATTTCAATTTCATTTTAAGCGGTATGACTGCCAAACATTTAAAAATCTGGGGTGCGTTCTCCGATAACGTTGTCTCTTAGCGCGCTACGAATACTCAAAAGGTACACCTTAACTACAGGTATACCTTTGCTACGTGTGTTCTCCGAACTATACCTTAGGATGTAGCTTAAGGTAAACCTTCTTAAGTTCGACCTTAGCAGTTGCTGTCCATGGTGGAGGCGCTGAATAGGTTGATATCGACGCCTCGATGATCGATTGTGCGCTCTTTCCTTCACAGCGGTATAGGTAAAGTATTGAGAAAACAATGTTCTTTATAAAGAAGCGTTTTAGAAATAGTACAAACTGCATTTATCGGGGCTTATTGAAATACGTACATGCAGAAATAAATATGAGTATGTGTTTATAATTTAGCAAGTGTACAATCCCAAACCCTCACGGCCATAAGTGTGTTAATGTTCTCCACAACGTATGCTGATTATCCACCAGCCGTATCACATTATTGGCGTAAATCGCTCATTTGTGTAATTGGATGATTTCCTCAATAAAAGCGCAAACATGAGAGACATACCGACATTCACTATGTCGGGGAAAAAAGTCCGCAAAAAGAGATCGCCCAGCCACACTGAGGTCTTACTCAGCCCATATCCATCCCCAACAACCTCCAGAAAACTCCCCACAGCATAAAAACGAAGAGCCGCCAGCAGCTGAATTTCGGGGCTGAGGGGGTAGCTCCGTCGAGTTTGTCTTGACAAATCTGGGCCAACAAGATGCAAGAGCTGCAGAATTTGCTCCCGTGGCAGGCAATTTTTTTTTACAATGGTCTCTTCTGACATGGTAGTCAGTGGACTAAAATGTTCTCTTATAAAGTAGTTGACATACACTAACTGGCTCCGCGGACGCCGCCGTCTTTGATTTAAAACAAGTACTCGCTGTCTCGCTGCCATAGCTATAAAGTTTGTGTAAACTCATCTTTCTTTATATAGACTCCTAAGCCTTTTCTGTCAAATGGTTCGCCAGCTGATGTGCCTTAGGATAGTAATTAAAAAAGCTAACAACCATTAGTGTATGGAAACTTTATTAATGAAAACACTTCCATACACTGGGTGTAGGCTATAACAACTTAAGTATTTTATGTGTATAATTTTAAAGTAAAGTAAAAATGTAATTTTAATTCTAAATCAGATTTTATATTAAAAGTTCATATAAAATTTTCTATGTGTAATTAAACTGCGATGTAAAAAATCTTTTTGCGTAGTGGTGGCCACTAGCGGTATGAACCGTAAGCAGCGATAAGGTATAGCTAAGAGCGCTCCAGACCAACCTTACGAACGCATGACTTACAGAAGGTATACTTAACTAAGAAGGTTTCGGAAACCACGTATTAACGATAAGGTACTTCTTAAGGTACAACTTAAGAACGACGTAGCGTTAAGGTAGTTTCGGAGAACGCACCCCTGCACCATATGTTGAATGTCCAAAAATTGAGGCTGAACCTATTGCAATTATGAAAACTGTGAAGAAAAAAAGATTTATTTTTTTTTGTTAACATCTTTTGCAACATCTGTTAAGGGCTGAGAAATGATGAGGTCCATTAATGCTGCTGGAACTCTATGTGAATTTTTCATTTATGCCTGATGTGTTGGAAGATCAAACATGTGCTCAGAAAAGCATTCATATCTTATTCAAAATAATAGTGCAGATGATTCTCTCTTATATATAAATATACATTTCAAAGAAGAAAAACAAAACAGCAGGTGCCATCATGAGATTTCAAATGTCTATACACAAATTTCACATTCTGTAACATGCTGTATGTATACATAAAGCCTGCACTGTTTTGAGGAATGGTTAAACATTATATACCTTATATGATGTGTAACAATGCTTTTAATATAATTTTATGGTTTATTTCTCTGCGGAATACGGCATGACATTTCATAACTAATAAAGCCATCACACAAACAACTGCACATCCAAAAAATACAAAATGTGTTGGACTTCTTCAACTCGTCCTGAGACACTTTAGAGTTGTAATTACCCGGAGAGTACACAATTGAAAAGCCTTTTTGGAAAATGTAAAACACGTGCGTTCCACATATGCAAGCAATAAACATCTTCTGGCCCTATGTCACCAATTTCAGCCTTCACACAAGTGTAGATAATAGCTATAAGGAGTGTCGAAAACATATTTTTATTGCATTTAGCCTTTTTCTCAAGGTTAATAAAGAAAGAAATAACAGGTTAAACCCAGTACTGGGAAGTAAAAAAAAAAAAACCTGGAAAGTATTGATTCTTCTGTGTTTTTCAGTAGCGTGCCATTAGCTGTTAGGTTTTTACTAAATCCTAGAGTAGTGTTAAAAAACCTTTTTTTGTTTACATCACATTGTATTGCGTACACACCTTCATTCTTGCGAGCTGATCAAACATGAACTCTCAGTATAAAGCCTGATTCATTTTAGAGAATTGGTTTGCTCAGAGAGTTCATGACAACAAACCAACTCAGAAACAATTCAGCAATTCGAATCTCTGCCCTATATTATAAATATCATAAATAAGAATATACATTTGATATTGACAATATATTAGATGACATTAAAATATGTTCTTAAATAGTTTCTACTGTATGTAGCTACGTTTTATTAGTACCATGTAGTGTAACTTTTTTCTATTTTTTTTTTCTTTTTTTTATAAGAATACTTTCAAGTCTGATTAGTTTAACTACTTAACTACTTTATAAGTAGTTTGTTACTTGGCAAGCCACAGTTTTAAAGTGAAAAAGTACAGCTTAGAACTGTTCAGATACATTTTTGGAGAATGAAATAAATTTTCAAAAAACAATTTTGTAAGAGCACACAAGTGTACCACATTATTGCGAAAGATCACATGCACTACGTAAGATTGCACAGTTTCACTTTTTAATTGTCACAGCATTATGGTCTCCTACTGCAGAAATCTTGTCCCACAAAGGCCTTATTTCCTTTGTATAAAACGTTCCTAACTGCAGTGTCACTCCCTCAGTAGTGCACTAGCAATAACATTCATTTTGTGTGGTCATTGTGTGGAAGCTGTATATCAAGTGGCACTTACTGATCTCTTTTAAGCAACTGCAAGTTATTATTCTTTCTTGTCTAGAGACTTAAAAGGGAGGGCTGAATGACACAGCTTACTTCTATTGTACCAACATTTTGTGTCGCACAACAATGACCCTGTAATTCAACCCATGAAACCTTACTGTAAAAAAAACTTTATGTTGTTCAATGTTTGTCAGTGGGTGTGGGGAAAGGACAGTTTGATAAGTGAAAGGTTAAGATAGGGATGTTTCATAAAGGCCTCCTAAAGACTGGCCTGCAACATGAGTTTGTTTTGAAAGAAAACAGTGACATGAGACATGAGAAAATTCAGCTAAGCCCGTTCAGGTCTCTCTTGTTGGACTCAATTTCCTTATCTCTCCTCCTCTGGTTTCATTCCAATATCCTTCTTCCACTTTTTTATGTTGCCTCTCATGCAGGACTCGAAGTCATAGCAACAAGCACTTTAAAAACTAACATTCTGTCTGGCCAGACTAACAAATCCCATATGTCTCAGAATTGTTGTCTTTTTTTTTTTACATGTCGCTGAATCCTGTACTTTTGAGCTTAAAAATTTTAGACCCTCCAGCCGTCCATACTTTAAAGTTTAGTTCAATCACAGCCATCATGTGTCTTTCATTAGACATATACCGTAACAAATGTTCTGCCATATTTTAACACAGGTGACATCAAACGTGCAGCATACAGATCTAATCATGCTAAGTTGTATCTCATTCACAAATGTAGTGCTTTGCATTATTACCTGTAGGCATTGATTATAATACAGTAAGTCCCTTTCCTGTCCCGATGTGATAAATTAACCTTAAATCAGATTGCCCACTTTATTTATCCCATCACAAACTGGCTTTGAACTCACTCATCTGCCAGGAAACATTTTTATTGACTTCCTATGTACCAAGTCAGTGAGTCTTGGTGGTAACACATTACAAATACCACTTAAAAAATAAGATTTTTATATAACATCACGGAATATACCATTATGCTCTAAATTGTCCAATTAAGTTCATTTGAAAGTTGTTAGATGTGTAATTTCTGCAATTAGGATTCCTATATAAATACACCTATGCATCATAAAAAAAGAAAGAAAAAAAATTACATTTGTGCCATATATGTTGGATACACCATCGTTTCCGTTTATATAACGTGTGAATATATCCTCTATTGTATTCTACAACAAAAACAATCAGAGCACCTCGTTATCACTAGTTTTATTTTGAGCTCCTGGGTCCACTATTAGCTTATAGCCAGTTAGCATCAGCGGCGTGGTTGCTGCTAACTGCACTTCCATTGCTAATACTCTATTCACACACATTACCACTGCTGTACTCACTGTTACTTGCTTTAATGGCGGATGAATGTCTACCTTTGATTGCAGGCGAGGACACGTTCGAGCCGTGGGGAAGCAGATTCGCGAACTGGAGGTGAGGCAGGACCAGCTGAGAGAGCGGAGAGCCACGCTGGAATCATCCCGGGCTGAAGCTCACAAGTCCGGGGTAAGTATACAGCGTGCTGTTAACAGTCCCACCACGTCTACTCCGTGTGTTTCTCTGCACAGGCCCGGTGCACCCAGGACGCGATCTTCCCAGATGTCCTTCACTCCGGCGCCAGGACACCACGGACCCTGGGTGCATCCACAGCGGAGGACGCGAGCCAGGCCCCGGGCGACGACTTCTCCCCCTCCGGTCTTCGAGATCTCCACACAGAACCGCTTCGCTCGCCTCCGCGAGACTGGACGCGACGCTATGATCATCGGAGACTCCATCGTCCGACACGTCCATGCTACGTTAGCCGAAGGTAAAGTGCACACTCATTGTTTCCCTGGTGCTCGTGTTCTCGATGTTTCTGCGCAGATACCCGCGATCCTGACAGCCCCAGAGCGGTCGTGCTTCACGCCGGGGTTAACGACACCAAGCTGCGGCAGACGGAGACACTAAAGAGGGACTTCAGGAGCCTGATCGAGACGGTTCGCAGCACGACGCCCGCGACGACGATCATCGTGTCAGGACCACTGCCCACGTATCGACGAGGACACGAAAGGTTCAGTAGACTTTTTGCTTTAAATGAATGGTTGTTGTCATGGTGTAAAGAACAGAAACTGCTATTTGTTAATAACTGGAATCTTTTCTGGGAGCGTCCTAGACTGTTTCGCGCTGATGGCTTGCACCCCAGCAGAGTCGGAGCAGAGCTGCTCTCTGACAACTTCTCCAGGACACTTCTCTCCATGTGACTAGTAAGACAATTCTCAAATAACTATTATGATGACTTTTGTTCCACCCGCTTAAATGATAAAGGACTTGCGCTGTACAATCTATTAAGACCTTGTGCCTGTTCCACGAATAGTGAGGTCAAAATATAAATTTAATATAGGATCTAGAAAAAATCTTATCGTGATTAAACCAGAAACATGTAAAGTAAATGAACAAAAACAATCTTTAAAGTTTGGGCTCATAAATATTAGATCGCTCACACCCAAAGCAGTTATTGTAAATGAAATGAACACAGATAATAGTTTTGATGTACTCTGCTTGACTGAAACCTGGCTAAAACCAAATGATTATTTTGGTCTAAATGAGTCGACTCCACCAAACTACTGTTATAAGCATGAGCCCCGTCAGACTGGTCGTGGCGGAGGTGTTGCAACAATATATAGTGATATTCTTAATGTTACCCAGAAAACGGGATACAGGTTTAAAGGGTTAGTTCACCCAGATAGCAAAATTATGTAATTAATAACTTACCCTCATGTTGTTCCAAACCCGTAAGACCTCCATTTATCTTCGGAACACAGTTATTTTAGATTCAGTCCGAGAGCTCTCAGTCCCTCCATTGACGCTGTGTGTACGGTATACTGTCCATGTCCAGAAAGGTAAGAAAAACATCATCAAAGTAGTCTATGTGACATCAGAGAGTCAGTTAGAATTTTTTGAAGCATCGAAAATACATTTTGGTCCAAAAATAGCAAAAACGACGACTTTATGCAGCATTGTCTTCTCTTCCGTGTCTGTTGTGAGAGAGAGTTCAAAACAAAGCTGTCTGGATATCCGGTTCGCGAACGAATCATTCAGTTCACCAAATCAAACTGAATCGTTTTAAACGGTTCGCATCTCTAATACGTGAACACCGAGCCGAGCCAGATAAAAAGAATCGAGGAGCTGATGATACTGCGCATGTGTGATTCAGCGTGAAGCAGACTGACACACAGAACGCCTGAACCGAACTGATTCTTTTATTGATTGATTCTAAACTGATTCTGTGCTAGTGTTATGAGCGCGGGTAAACCAAAGGCTTGAATCAAGGGCAATCATCGCAAATAACGCCATTACGTTGAGCGCAAAAGAACCGGTGAACCGTTTTCTTCAACCGGTTTATTGAATCGAACTGTCCGAAAGAACTACTGGTGGTCCGAAAACCGATGCAACCGGTTCTTGACTCATGAACGAGTCAGTCTTTTGTTCGTTATCTGGCTCGGCTCGGTGTTCATCTTCAGTTCTCTCTTCACAGCAGTTCAGTCAGTGTACTGTTTGAGTAAATTAATTACTCCGGGATATTGGTTTGTTTGAAATCAGAGGGAGTGTCAGCCACATTAAAAAAGTTAACAGCTTAAGTCATTTGTGGATTAATGCATATTAGAGATGCGAACCGTTTAAAACGATTCAGTTCGATTTGGTGAACTGAATGATTCGTTCGCGAACCGGATATCCAGACTGCTTTGTTTTGAACTCTCTCACACAACAGACACGGAAGAGAAGACAATGCTGAATAAAGTCGTCGTTTTTGCTATTTCACATGATGTCACATGGACTACTTTGATGATGTTTTTCTTACCTTTCTGGACATGGACAGTATACGGTACACACAGCTTCAATGGAGGGACTGAGAGCTCTCGGACTAAATCTAAAATATCTTTAACTGTGTTCCAAAGATAAACGGAGGTCTTACGGGTTTGGAACAACATGTGGGTAAGTTATTAATTACATAATTTTGCTATCTGGGTGAACTAACCCTTTAACTCATTCGAAATACTTCTGCTTAATGTTACACTGTCAGACATGCAAAAGAAATCTAATGTATCTCTTGCTCTAGCTACTGTGTATAGACCACCAGGGCCGTATACAAAATTCCTAAAAGAATTTGCAGATTTCCTCTCAGAGCTTCTGGTTACAGTTGATAAGGCGCTAATCATGGGAGATTTTAATACTCACGTTGATAATACAAATGATGCATTAGCACTTGCGTTTACTGACCTAATAAACTCTTTTGGAGTCAAGCAAAATGTCACCAGGCCCACTCATCGTTTTAATCATACACTAGATTTAATTATATCGCTATCGATCTTACTGCTATAGATATCGTACCTCAATGTGATGATATTACAGACCATTTCCTTGTATCGTGCATGCTGCGTATAACTGATATTAACTATATGTCTCAGCGTTACCGCCTGGGCAGAACTATTGTTCCAGTCACCAAAAATAGATTCGCAAATAACCTGCCTGATCTATCTCAACTGCTATTTGTACCCAAAAATACACATGAATTAGAAGAAATGACTGACAACATTGGAACTATTTTCTTTAATACATTAGAAGCTGTTGCCCCCATCAAATTGAAAAAGGTTAGAGAAAAACGTACTGTGCCATGGTATAACAGTAATACTCACTCTCTCAAGAAAGTAACTCGTAGTCTTGAACGCAAATGGAGAAAAACTAACTTGGAAGTTTTTAGAATTGCATGGAAATACAGTATGTCCAGCTATAGACAGGCTCTAAAAACTGCTATGGCAGAGCATATCCACAAACTTATAGAAAATAACCAAAACAATCCAAGGTTTTTATTTAGCACAGTGGCTAAATTAACAAATTACCAGACGTCACCTGATTCAAATATTCCACCAACGTTAAATAGTAATGACTTTATGAATTTCTTCACTGATAAAATAGATAACATTAGAAATACAATAGCGAATGTAGATTCAACAGCGTCTAACACTTCAGTTTCAGCCATCGCACCCAAAGATAAACTGCAGTGCTTTACAAATATAGGACAGGAAGAGCTAAATAAACTTATCACTGTATCTAAACCAACAACATGTTTATTAGATCCTGTACCCACTAAATTACTGAAAGATTTGTTACCTGTAGCCGAAGAACCACTTCTCAATATTATTAACTTGTCATTAGAAAGTTGTGTCTGCTCAATTGTGCACCTTCCTGCACAAAAATGATTTGTATGAAGAATTTCAGTCAGGTTTCAGGCCCCACCGTAGCACAGAAACTGCACTTGTTAAAATTACAAATGACCTGCTTCTTGCGTCAGATCAAGGCTGCATCTCATTTCTAGTTTTACTTGATCTTAGTGCTGTGTTCGACACCATAGATCATGACATACTCATAGATCGATTACAAAACTATACATGTATTCAAGGGCAGGCTCTAAGATGGTTTAGATCCTACCTGTCCGATCGCTACCATTTTGTTTACTTAAATGGGGGAGTCATCTCATTTATCATCAGTAAAATATGGAGTGCCACAAGGATCCGACCTAGGTCCCCTTCTATTTTCGATATACATGTTGCCCCTTGGTAATATTATTAGAAAATACGGAATTAGCTTCTACTGTTATGCTGATGATACTCAGCTATATATCTCAACGAGACCAGATGAAACCTCTAAATTATCTAAGCTAACAGAGTGTGTTAAAAATGTAAAAGATTGGATGACCAATAATTTTCTCCAGTTAAATTCGGATAAGACAGAGATATTAATTATTGGATCAAAAAACACTACACAGAATCTTGTAGATTACAATCTGTAACTAGACGGATGTACTGTTACTTCTTCTACAGTCAAAAATCTGGGTGTTATATTAGACAGCAACTAGTCGTTTGAAAATCATATTTCCCATGTTACAAAAACAATTGCATTGTTCCATCTTAGAAACATTGCCAAGCTACGAAACATGTTGTCTGTTTCTGATGCAGAAAAGCTAGTTTATGCATTCATGACCTCTAAACTGGACTATTGTAATGCACTTCTAGGTGGTTGTCCTGCTTCTTCAATAAACAAGCTACAGGTAGTCCAAAATGCAGCGGCTAGAGTCCTTACCAGGTCAAGAAAATATGATCATATTACCCCAATTTTACAGTCTCTGCACTGGCTACCTATTAAGTTCCGTATCAGTTACAAATGATCATTACTTACCTATAAGGCCCTAAATGGTTTAGCTCCTGCGTACCTATCTAGCCTTCTACCACGCTACAATCCATCACGCTCCCTAAGGTCACAAAACGGTGGACTTTTGGTAGTTCCTAGGATAGCAAAGTCCACTAAAGGAGGTAGAGCTTTTTCACATTTGGCTCCCAAACTCTGGAATAGCCTTCCTGATAATGTTCGGGGTTCAGACACACTCTCTCTGTTTAAATCTAGAACAAAAACGCATCTCTTTCGCCAAGCATTTGAATAATGTATCTTAAATTGTGAGTATAGTTGTATCTGATCAAATGTGCATTCTTATTCTTTAGCTTGGGTTAAACTAATTAATTTTACTTTGTTGGAACAGCAGCTATGCTAATTATGTCTCTATTTGTTTCTAGTTTTGTAACTAGGATTTACACAAGCTCCAGTCTGGATTCAGAACACCTGAGAAGAGATGATGCTGACCCTCAGAGGACCCCAGATGATGCTAACCCTGAATCAACAACAGAACTAACAAATATTGCCACAAGTGTGACTGCATCATATAATAATTATTAATTATTAATAATATTAATAATGTTCATCATCTGGCTGACTACGACTTGTATACATTTTTCTACAAATCCTGTCATACGTGCACAAACTGACAGTCACCACTTATAAGCTATTGCTAAATATTGTAGAAACATAATTTTCTGTAAAGTTGCTTTGTAACGATTTGTATTGTAAAAAGCGCTATACAAATAAACTTGAATTGAATTGAATATGTTATAGCATGCTATTTGTTTTAGCCAATAAACAATTGTCTACAGTAATATATCACTTTTAATGTTAAACAATGCCTGTAAGCCAAGCATAGTGCTTCATTTCAGGAGGAGAAAGTGGCAATGTGTAAGCAAATTTACCACTGTTCAAATTTTCACTAGTGAAATCCAGAATTTTACTGTAAAAAGGAATCACAAACAGAAATTGAGTGAGGGCACAAGTTTTCCTTACAGTAATTATTTATTGAGATTTTGCATGATGATTACACATTCAGTCAGATGGTGAGAAAAAGCAACTAAGAACGTAACAATTAGTTGCTTTTTATAATATTTAATATTTAATATAATATTTAGAACTATTATCAACAAACTCTTTAAAACAGTCTTCTATTGGCGGCCTCCCCTCCCTTGTCTCTTCCCCTCTCCTTGTGAAATGTGGACTTGCAAGCTCTGTTGGTCTGTCTTTTCTCACCTCCACTCATTTGGGTCTTGATAAGAGCTCTCCAGCTGGGGCTCAGCAGGGCTGCGATGCTTCATCACACAATGTCTTGTGCGCTGAGCTCATTTACACACACTCCTATTGGCCCACGGCATCACCCTTGCTTTTTACAAGAAAGGCACATTTAACCATATGTACACAATACAAATGAAGTTTACCTTGGCCAGCAAGGCTTAAAAGCCAATGTCCTCAACCCTGCTTTAAAAGAGCTAAATAACTGTGGAGGGTCTGACATCAAACAAGAGAGGAAACCAGGGGGAACAGGAAAGTGTGTGTGTGTGGGGGGGGTCTGACCAGACTCCGAGCCTTCAATATGAAGGGAACAGAAGCTGGGTGCCATGTTATTTAATTAGCAAGAGAGCCTACTCTGAAGTTTGCTTGTGAGTTTTCAGTCACGGAAGAATTACATCTCCAGGATGTTTGTCATGTTGTTGTTTGCAACTATGGCCCTACAGGTCGAAATTAAAAAGGACATCATTTGCTTATTTTTGTCCATATAAAGGGCAGAATTACCTTGATGCTTCAAACAAACTAACAGACTCAAAGTAGGGTCATGCTGGTCAACTAATTGATGGTTGTCAACTCTTTTTTCTTTCATTTTAGTTTTTAATGCAAGTGCCAATTAGCATGCTGACACCTTCTCTAAAGCTATAAATACTATGTATTTATATGAATATCCTTGGCTTTTGTGTTTGAGATTTTGAGAGTCTTGCAATGAGCTTCAAATCATTCAAAGATTCCTTTAAAAATAATCAATCTAGGCTGATGAAAAAAATATGACTTTGGCTACATTTCAGCAAAATGATACAGTATATACTTGCATTTTTCGTGACACTTTCAAAGTGAAATGTCCACTCAGTAAAGCTAAACGTGCATTCAGTTAAAATAGATGAATGCCAATATGGCAAGTGCAATGCTGTACCGGGTGAGTTACCAAGCAAGTTTACTATATCTGAAAAGCAATACATATGGAGCTAGTTATGTAATACAAACCTCAAAATGTATTAGTTCACAAATCATAGCATATATATATATATATATATATATATATATATATATATATATATATATATATATATATATATATATATATATATATATATATATATAAAATCTGCCCCATAATCATAATTATTGTGAAAAGTAATAAGAATTGAGCCTAGATTAAAAATAATAGCTACGAAGTCCACGGACTAATTGACTAAATGGGATTTTGCATATCATTAACACAATCCTAAATAATTTTTTACCATTTATAATGCTAGTATAATAAAGTTTAGTATAATTTCCTCTGTAGGAAAACATTAATAGCTCTAGTATGTACACTGAAAGACAATGAAGGCCTCAGCAGTAATGAATGAGAAATCATACTGTATGTATTTTGTTTATAACACATATACTGGATGTATAAAGACTGGCTTGAGGCAAATGTGGATTATTTTTCATTGGTTTTCCCATCTGCCCCGGCTGTAACCTGTGGGGGAATGGCTGGTTTTAGCACACTGAGTCGGCTGTCAACCCCCATTTACTGCTGACCCAAGAGCACTACTCACAGTCCCCTCACAGGTCCTCAGGCGGTGAGTTAACTGAACTGCAGTGACTCTGGATCTCTTGTTCTCCTGCTCACAAATGCACAAAGATTAAGAAGGTTTATGTCTTTAAACCAGCACAGGGTAATCCAACACACAGGTTAGCATAAATGCAGACGAGACTGGACAAACTAGAACTGAACATGTTATTAACCTATAATAATAATAATATGCATCTCTAAAACAGATCATGAGTCATTAAAATATTTTAGTGATATATGTGAAGAAAAATATTTTTTTCATCACAAACTCAAAAAAATTACTAAAAGTTTCTGCAATTGTTGTAGAAAAGCCCGGGAAGAGTGACAACCTTCTGACAACGAAATCCGCTATTAGCACATGAATGACAGATCACCAAACCACTGCCTTCATTAGATGTTTTATCAGCACCCCAAAGGCTTATTTCTTGATGAGTGTCCCAGGCCAGGACATCCAGGAGATAAAGTCAGGATGTGCCTTTAATGCCAGATCATAAATGCCAACACAGTGGTGCATCTGGTCTATATCCATTCCCTAGGTAAACCCACGATGCCACAAGAATCCACATGGCTGGAAGAGTTTAACTAGAAACTGACAGCGTAAAACGGGAAGTCAACATTGAGCTGAACTGTGAACTGGCTGGGGAGGTTTGGAACTCAGCCATAATGTCCTGGGTCAGATTAAGTTTGTCCTAGGGTTTGTTAATAGGACACGTTTCAACTCCCACTTATAAATGAAAGTGTCATTTATAAGTGGGAAAAAGCCAAGTAATCCTATGCTTATTCTTGTGTCCTTGAATTAAAATGTTATTTTATTTATATTAAACTAGTTCATGCACTTATAATTGGATGTCTATTGCAAAATAAGAAACTGGCAACTGATAAACTAATAAAAGTGAACCAAAAATAGACTGATTCCCAAACTAAAGATTTTTACCAGTTAGTTAAAAAAAGACTAACTGAGTCATATATATATATATATATATATATATATATATATATATATATATATACACTGTGTTGTAGTAGATAAATAAATACAACCGAAGGAGAAATAATACAAAATATATCAATATGCATAAGACAGATTTTGACTTGATGTTTCACAAGCATGAAAATGTCTCAGACATTTTCAGCTTCCCATTATTTCCAACCTTTGCTCCTATCAAGAAAGATTCTTAAATTCTCCCCCACAAACACTAAAGGGGTCAAGTATGCTGGATTAAACCACCTTCTCAGGTGCTGGCTCTGGTTCTCACATTAGCAGCCTTACATGCCTTCAATATTACCAATTGGATGTCTTTTATGCATACCTTTTTGACATCTTTGTGAGACTGAAATTCAAGTCAGCAAAGGGGGGGAAATGTTGAATTGGCTATGTGAAAACTATGTGAAAAGAAAAACTGCAGTCTAACCGCAGAGAAACAAAAACAGCTCTTTTAAAGGTAAGTGGATTATGTGCATATGGCATGAGCTTTGTGACAGAACAGAGGTCACTGTTCCTCAGTTGCTCTTTTACTCACTCTCGCCCCTTTCCCTGGAGAGATGCGTTTCTCAAGGCGAACCTGTTTGTAGTTACAGGGTTTGTTGTGCTCCTCTGTTTTGTAGGTCAACATGTCCTCCCCCCATTAATTGGTGGCTCGGTGTATCACGCAAGGAGAGTTGCAGCTGCTTCACATTATACGGGGAGAAATACTGGTGGAAGCTGGTCATCTCTGCTCAGAGCAGGTTCCCTATAATGTACCTCTAATGTAGACTGACTTACTGTGCCCCCTCACTGGCTCCACAAACTGAAAACCACAATACTTCACCAACTGTGACCAAAGTACAGGTTTTATGTCTATACAAGCAAACAAACACCCCCTATTTTGTCTACACAAAATGAGTGTTGGTTACAGTTTTGTACGGTAACTCAGTCCCATGAGCATGTGGGTCTCCAGTGCAGACACAGTCGGGATATGGGACAGGTTAATGCTGCGATATAAATGGCCTCACTTGATGAGTGATTTACATGAATTTTTTCCCTAATGCCAGGTGCTTTAGGCATAACAAAGGCTAGTGCATAAAAAACACTATTACTTGCCTTGACAGATGTGCATTAGTACAAAACATGTGCATTTTGATTATTAATAAAATCAGCAACACCTAATGAGAAACTGGTACTTAAGCAATATCACACAAAGAAAATCAGCATGAATGTGATATTGCTTTAATGTTTGCTACTTTGTCTGCTTTGTTTTACCAACAAAAATAGCTCCAAATAAACCAACTTCACGCATGAACCTAATAAATTATTCAGTTACTTGCTCATAAAAGCAGTCATATGTATCATGAATAAGTGTTTTTGACTCAGTTAAATGAATGATTCAGTGACTCACTCATTCATTGTCTTGTTTCTTGATGCATCAGAGTATTTGAGTAATTTGACTGGTTGAATGATTCAATGACTCGTTCACAAAGGCAGTCACGTGTATTCTGAATCAGCATTTCTGAATCAGTCGAATGATTCAGCGCCTTGTTGATGTTTTTTTCTTGAATGATTCAGCATTTTTTTATTATTTGGTTGGGTGAATGATTAAGTTTTCATTCAAATTTCACATACTGTTTTTTGACTACTATATTATAGAAAAATATGCATATTCAGATGCAGCCAATCACTGAATGAATCAGTATTTTAAACAAAGACAGTGACTTGTTATTTATGAAGACTAAAAATCCCCACCAATAATAAACTGACTGCCTATAATGCGAAAAACACACAAAAAAAGACCATAAGTGTACAATTTGACAAGTAAATTAAATCTCAGAATAAGAGAGTAAAGGGGGGAAATATCAGGTTGGTTTAATGTTTTCTTATGCTTTACTTAGTAACAGATCGCTGAAATAACACACACATTGTTATTAAGGCAGGTAAGAATTTATTACTCGCCTTAAGGGACGGGGTGTTTATGGTATCCAAATTGTGTGATTTAGTGTGATCACAGGCGCATTAAAATCATCAAACAATGTTATGCAATAATAGCCACACAATACATCAATAAAATCCATGCCTATCATAGGCCACCTAACACGTGCATGTGTGAAGCAGTATGTGAGTCTGGTACTGCAACGCTAACAAGCAACAGAACTGAATGAGAAGCATATCCTCCATCATACAAGCATATCATTTTTGTTGTTTTATTTTTTTAAATAGCTTGTGATTGACCTCAGCCTCCAAATCTTCTCCTTGTCCCGGGCCTCATATTGAGATTAAGCAAACAGAGAAACTTAGTAAAACCCCCTCCTTACTAGTTCTGTGCTTAACCCCGGCCACCTACACTGCCACAGGGCGACTCTGGGAGGACCTCGCTCTAAAAAAGGAAATGGGGCAAAACTATCAATTCAAGACACATGTTAGGGAGCGTAGCCTTTCCCCTCAAAATAGAATAACCAATTACCAGTGAATGAATGGAAAAATGTGAGGTGAAAAGGGCCAAGGAGAATGACATGTTTTTTGTTTTCATTGAAATACATTGCTAAATAACCTTTAATAATAATTTAAAATATTGAAATAGTTTAAATTGTATTAATATTTACAATATTACATTTTTAACTGTAGTTTTGATCAAATAAATGCAGCTTTGTGCACATGTGAGATTCATGTGAAAATACATTTGAGATTATTCCTTTTAAAAACCTTTATTTGAGCATTTTTTTTGCACGGGTTACTTTAAAATGCAACGGTTAACATACAAATATGCACAATAATGATTCAGTAATATAGTGACTCTGTACTAGAACCTTTGATGACCTTGTAAAATCTAACATGAACACACTGTGCAAAAGTCATTTTTGTAGGAATTTGTAGGGATTTTGAGCAGGAATGAGAAAAATGGCCTCCCACAAGGCTGAATTGACCCATTTTACCACAAATTAGTAGCATAACCAACAGAGAAGAAAATTCAGTGCTAAATCAACATCACCGCAGAGAAGGCCAAAAACACACAATCAAATTCTTCTCAAAGAATGAGTAGCAAAAACAATCCACGCGAGTGATATGTTGACTAGAAAGTACTTTTTACACAATTGGACTTTTATAACGGTCAAAACATTCCTAGAAACAGAAAGCAGTAGGGTTATGTTCGGCAAGACAACCACAACAATTGTGCTTTTCAATACATGAACTGATCTACTTTTTTAATGTATCAAGTGAAGGAATAATAACAACAATAAAAATCTTTAGAACAACCCATAGCAACATTGGACCTACAAAAACTAATAATGCAATAAAAACACAGATTATGCATTCAGTGCCAATAACATGGTGGTAAACTACAAAAATAGTTTTAGTACACCTTTTGCATTCCTTTCTCCCACATAATCTTGTAATTTCATACAGGTATTCAAATGTGGGGTGGGCTATCAAAGTGAAGCTAAATGAGCCAATGCCAACCACATACAATGGAATTCTCACAATGTTGCTCCCATTCCAGTAACCTCAGGGACACAACTGACAGAAATCAGCCGAGACAGAAGACGAGACGTGACCGCTCTATGAGCACTTACAAACAAATTGAGAGGTTCAGATGAGCAGATACTGTGGGCAGTGAGTTGTGGCCTTTTCCCGCCAAGCAAAGTGGGGTATGGCGTGGTGGTCCAGCTTTCCTCTCATTAGGATTCCTAATTATGGTGACTTGTAGGAGTAGGGCACTCTCCAAACGGCCAGTAACTGGTTATTAGAATATTATTACAAACATGAGAGGTTGGCCCTGGGCGGCTGATTGCCTGCTCATGTGGGAGGTGCAATTTGACTGGAATGTTCAAGGCAGGGGGGACTTGGAATTGGTTGCCTAGTAATGAGAGCACCATGGCACATTCAGTAATTACCTGGACCAAAGGAAAATGAAGCAGGGGCTCAGATTATATCCCAAATATGTTTGGATTTCTGTCTCCAATAAGGCGGGGAGAAATTAGCCAAATCCATAGCCTTAATTTATCCCTCGGCTTGCTTTGGTCTTCTAAAATTGGCCCCTGCCTCCCACCTGGAACCAGGTCATAACCTGCTCCCTCAAACAAATAACTGAATTCAAATGAAATAAATAAATGTGAGTTTAAAAACTATTTGTTCTCTCATATTTTCCTGTTAAACAGTTATGTAACGAGGGTGTGTGGTGGACATCTGAAATGAGGAAGACAAAGTTCCCTCTCGGTGTTTGGGCTGTTTAGTTATAATCAAAATAAATTCAGGTTTTAGTTTCATTTAATGTTTAACACAGTGTCTGGGTTTAAAGCTTTACTTCACACGTGCAACTAGCAACCAGACAATAATTTTATATTATCATTTATTTGTATGAATATACTAACATTCATAAAAAAAAAACATTATGATTAATTATTATAAACCCAATGTGTTTTTTTTTTCCTTCTTTTTCCTAAAAGCTTTACTGATAAGTGGGCATTTCTGCATTTAGCCTAAATGGTAACAATGTGGATGCACTAGCCTGTCTTCTCCAGACAGAGCACCCCTTGTATGTAGGATATTGCAACAGCCATATTTTACATCCTACATTGATGTAGAGCATGCAAACATATCATATGGCACACTGAAGCATCCAGCACAAATTGTACAACCACACTGTGTGCGGCGGCACATAAAGACACAAACACACTGCATTGATTCTCAGTGCCAAGATATTAAAATCTGAGCAGAAAACAGACAGACGGATTCAAGGCTTCTAGACTCCTTTAATTTGCTGTTGTTTGTACATTTGTGGAGCGTGTAAATGATGAAGAAAGCAGGTGGCCCCAATCATCTGGTCGGCAGCTGTGTCTCTCTGACTCATTATACCTCGTCCAGGCACCAGAACATGAATACACGCTTAGACACACATATGGCACGGAGCACAGGCTAAAAATTGACAGCTGCTTTCTTGGTCTCACTGTTAAAGTTCGACAAAGGAGCACAGACTGCAGAGTCCTGACCTCTGAGATTTAGTTAAAAACAATTTTTTTCTGCATTACTGGAATCCTACTCGCTGCCATTTCTGACAACGCATTGAGCAATTGTTTGACTCACTTACATGCGCTGCAGTTAAATTAATCACAGCTGCAACAAACAATGCTGATTTCACCCAGAAAGCGCTAGATCTTAATCTTTTGTGCTGAATAATAAAAACAAACAGTGCCGCAAATCTTTTGAATCATTCCTGAGATAAGTGTAAAATAAGACCAGTAATTGCAAATGAAAGCTCTAATCTCACAGGACTGTTGCTTGAATTCTTGAATTTTTATGGATGGGCCCACCCCCACAGTCAATAATATCAAATTAAGTGGGCCAGGACAATGCCAATGGATCCTGCACAAGTTCTGGAAGTGCCACGTAGCAGCATACACAATTTGTGCACTAAAATCAAAAATTAAAAGCAGTAATAAGATCACTGAGAGACCTGATAGTTTGCCTGCAACAGTTTGATATTGTTATCTAGATGTTTCCAACTATCATCCATCATAATTAATTATAGGAAAAGTACAGTATATTTTTCTTTTTATTTTATTTATTAATGTTTTACAAAAAATCCACCCCACCATCTTTAACCACCCCGAAAAAGGCAAAAAAATACAGAAAATCCTAGCTGATTAGAAAAATACATTTTTGTCACTTTATCTGGTGGAGACGATAGCAATTTGGAACAAACATAGAGGAGATTACAATACTTAATCTTAAATCTTAATAAAAAAAATAAATAAAATGCAGCCATCCATATTAAAGAAAAACATCTCTTTAATATTATATTTCATTTATTAGTTTTTGCCTTCTAGACAGCTATGAGATTAAATATAGAGAAGTTTTTTTTTAAGTCTCTTGTTTCTCAGATGAGTAATCATACAAATTTCATGAGAGATCTCAATGAAAGTTGCAATCAATAGTCAGATCTTAAACATTTATCAAACTTTTTCCCAAATCAAAATGATCTGCACTCTAGACTGTTACTGTACACCAGGCAACAAGTCTCTTTATTTATATTTCTATTTCTTCTAAGAATCTTCTTCTTCTTCTATTAAAGAACAACCTCTGAGAAATAAAAAAATGTCCTATTCTGCAGGTGGGGAAGGAAAAAACAAGCAAACAAACAAACATTGTAAAACTAAGTTAACAGCTAAGATATGCTGCTTCATGAGAGTCTTCTTGCTGTCATCATCTGAATGTTACAGATACAGTGTTTCCCATTTGTTATGTCTTTAGAGTTTAACAGTAAACCAAACGTATTGTATATGTAACTTTTTTATATTAAAGGTGCGTATGTAGTATTGACACCGAGTGGTTGAACTAGGTATTGTAGTCAAAATATTGGTGAGGGTTTTTTTCACCTGGCCCCTCCTCCTCAGACTTGACACTCAGGTTGCCAGATTGAGACACCAACATGAACGAGCGCACTTGATGAATGAATGAAATGAAATACGCTGTGTTTCCCGCCAACTGGCAACCTGGGGTGCCAAAATACAAATGGGTAAACTGGAAGTGAGACATCATTCCAGCCCGGAATGCACATTTTCAAAGGAGAATAACTGACTGTAGCATTGTTTTTCAGATAAACAAGTACGTTAAATTGCATGTTTCTTAAATATCTGCAAGCATATTATGGTATTTTTATGATTTAGCAGAGTCAAAAACTTACATACAGTGGTAGCCTACTTGATGTTAATAATACTTAATGTTCAAGAGTGTGAGCTATTTACAAAGTCCATTCCTTTTTTTCATATCCATGTCCAATTCAAGATCAAATGACTCTTACAAATGATACGTTTAAAAAGTCAAACAGAAGAAGCTTCAAATTCAGGGTTTGAATTAGATTCAGTCAGTGACGAAATCATTCAGAGCCATTACTGAGTTCAAAATTCCATCGCTATACTGTGACTCATTTGTCAGTTTCCACTTTTAAACCATTGCTGTCATATATATTGTACTTGAGGTTTTGTGAGACTTGCATTCATTAATAATGGTATTCTAAACAACATTTAAATATTTTACTAAATTATTAGTGGTTGCTGTTTATCATATGAGGTCCAAATATTGTCTGTTTGTATGAAATGAAAATGTACGTAGAAAAAATTTGTCTCTAAGTGTTTGATTGCGGAAGCAAATGGTGCAAATAGTCATTTGTTAACAGCTAAGATAATGGCTGCTTCATGAGAATCTCCTTTCTGTCATCCTCCGAAAGTTACAGATATATTGTTTCCCATACGTTATGTCTTTAGAGTCTTACAGGAAAGGGGGGCATCAATAAAATGCTGTATTAATGTCACTTCTCAGCCTTTTGCACATTTTCCTGTGTTTTCACTGGTCTGGTGTCTCAGTCTGTTCCCTTTTTTGTTTCTGTCCTTTAAATTTAATTGCACATAAATTAATTCACAGTTCAAATTGCCGCTGGTTTGGGTGATGCAGAACTGTCAGTGCCCTCTCTCCACACTAACTCACACACCGCTGAATAAACTAGCATTTAGACTACAAAGTGCCACCAAAACTCAGGAGAGATTATAGATTTTATCAAACAGATCAAATGTTTCACAGTAAAGCTAACCAGCTAATACCAAAACATCTCAAAAACAGAGAAGAAAAAAATACTAATGCTTAGTGATGTTTGTGTTGTTTTCCTGCTAAAGTGATGTCCCTTCCTGGATTAAGGAACTGGCTTTTGTTAAAGCCAATATTACAAAAAGACTGGATGAAAAATGATAATGAGGATATTGGGAGGGGGGAAAAAATGCTAATTGATTTCCGACTAAAACAATATTTTCCCAAAAAAATAAAATTAGATAAAGGAAAAAATATTAGGTCTGGAATATCTCCTAATAAATTGCTGTTTTTTATGTTAGAAGTAGTACTCAAACCAAAGTAAGAAAATGATCTAATTGGTTGTGGGTTCGGGTGTCGGCCGGCAATACCATAACTGAGGTGCCCTTGAGCAAGGCACCGAACCCGGTGCTCCCCGGGCACCGCAGCATAAATGGCTGCCCACTGCTCCAGTATGTGTTCACTTGCTGTGTGTGTGCACTTTGGAAGAAATGAAGGGTCTGCAATTTTTATGGTCTATTTATTTATATGGATAGAGACAGAATACTGACCCAAAAAATCCAGAAAAAAACACATATAAAGGTTAGAGATTGATTTGCATTTCAGTGAGTGAAATAAGTATTTGATCTCCTATCAACCAGCAAGAATTCTGGCTCCCACAGATTGGTTATGTGCCTTCGTGGAACACAGATTAGTCCTGTCACATTAAGAAGTTACTCCTAATGTCAGCTTTTAGGTGTATAAAAGACACCTGCCCACACCATCTTTATCTTCCATTCCAACCTCTTCCACCACCATGAGCAAGACCAAAGAGCTGTCAAAGGATGTCAGAGACAAGATTGTAGATCTGCACATGGCTTGAATGGGCTACAAGACCATCAGCAAGAAGCTAGAGAAGAACTGTTGGTTTAATTATTCGAAAATGGAAGAAGTACAAGATAACCATCAATCGGCCTTGGTCTGGAGCTCCGTGCAAGATCTCGCCTCATGGTGTAAGGATGATCATGAGCTTATTAATGATCTTAAGGCAGTTGGGACCACAGTCATCAAGAAAAACATTGGTAACACACTACGCTGCAATGAACTGAAATCCTGCACTGAACTGAGAACCTACTTCTCTCAGCCAGAACACTGAAGTTGTGTTATGGATAAGTCTTCAAGGATTACAATGACCCAAAACATACCGCCAAGGCAACAAAGGAGTGGCTCAAAAAGAAGCACATTAAGGTCATCGAGTGGCCTGGTCTCGCATAGCAAGATGTTCAGACTGACCAACATGTCAAACTACCAATCACAGTTCGTTTCGGGCCATGGAAATGTCGCCAAAATAACAGCGTTTAGTTGATCCTGATAAGCGTTCATTGTCACAATTGTAAACACGAAGTCTTTCTTCTTACGTGAGGTGGTTTTGTGCCACGGTATCTTTGTTTTCGGGCAGAACGTTAAAGAACGCGACACACAAGTCTTCTGGAAATCAACCAATCCAATGACGATTTCGAAACTCCTGAAGTGTTTCCACTTTTGTGTGCCTTATGCATCAGACGTTCAGCCAATGGTACATGGGCGTGACATCTGAGGCTGAGATTAGTAATGGCCTAGTCAGTCTACAGACCTCAGTCCTATAGAAAATCTGTGAAGGGAGCAGAAACATTAAGGATTTAAAGAGGATCTGTAAAGAGGAGAAGATCAAAATCCCTCCTGAGATGTATACAAACCTGGTGACCATCTACAAAAAAACGTCTTACCTCTGTGCTTGCCAACAAGGGTTTCTGCACCAAGTACTAATTCATGTTTTGCTTGGGGATCAAATACTAATTTCACTCACTGAAATGCAAATCAATTTCTAACCTTAATATAATCTGTTTTGTTTCTGGATTTTATGTTTTATGTTTGTATTTTGTTTCTATACGTTAAAATAAACCTACCATAAAAATTATAGTACAGACCCTTCATTTCTTTGTAAGTAGGCAAACTTACAAAATCAGCATGGGATCAAGTAAATTATTTCCCCACTGTAGATAAAAACGGAAACAAAGCATGATATAGCAGCTAACGTGGACTTGTTATGGATTTTATACTCTTTCTTCTACCGCATGAGTAGTAATCTATTGCTGAAATGTTAACTCAATTTGTCAGTGTTATCCTCATGTCAACAGTTTCCCTTAAATATTTATAATAGGCTCAGTGCTCTGAGAACCAAGCACAGGATGAATCTGAGAATGTTAACATGCAGGACATTTTTTCCACAGACTCTCAAACTTGGGAAATGTGAAATGCATCAAGAAACCTGGTGAAGAGAAAGCGTAACCCAAAGGTGAATCCATCAAACCCTCTCTCATTAATGCTTTTCCCCATGACTCATTCTAGCTTTCCCTCCCTTCATTTCTCAAGTAAGAATTTGCTTTTTCAGACATTAGGTTATTTAGGATCAGCCACAAAACCATAAAGTTTAACAAATCTTGAATACCAATTTAGAGTTATCCAGAAATATTGGCTGGCAATGATGCCCAAGTATGCAATTAGCAATCAGTTCTTATCACAATTATTTGTGAGCCAATTAGCTGAGCTGTATATGCCATGTGACTGTTCATCAAAAACACAACATACTGACAATGCAGGGATAATATTGGAAACATGTAACACATTTACTGTACTATAATGAATTAGTAGCAATATACTGATTGTCACTTCAAAAATACACGTAAAACACACATAATACATTTTGAAGCATTATAAATAAAGATGCTTTTGGAACAAAATTAAGTTACAGAATTTACCAGCAGGACAAACTGGATCATGCTTACCAGTTTAACTTCTTGGTTGTTTCAAATGTCAGGATGTTTATGTTATGTGGATGGTGTATGAAATAAAAAAAAAATTGCTTTGCACTTTTGAAAATTTTCAGTACTCTTAAAAAGTCTGTATATTCATTGCTTTAATATGTGATTGTAACATGCACATATTGTGCTGTAATACTGAATGTTTGTACATATAAAAAGCATATAGCTTTATAGTTATATTCAGTACTGTACAGTTGTGGCCAAAAGTTTTGAGAATTACATAAATATTAGTTTTAAAAAAGTTTGCTGCTAAACTGCTTTTAGATCTTTATTTCAGTTGTTTCTGTGATGTACTGAAATATAATTACAAGCACTTCATACGTTTCAAAGGCTTTTTTCGACAATTACATGACATTTATGCAAAGAGTCAGTATTTGCAGTGTTGGCCCTTCTTTTTCAGGACCTCTGCAATTCGACTGGGCATGCTCTCAATCAACTTCTGGGCCAAATCCTGACTGATAGCAACCCATTCTTTCATAATCACTTCTTGGAGTTTGTCAGAATTAGTGGGTTTTTGTTTGTCCACCCGCCTCTTGAGGATTGACCACAAGTTCTCAATGGGATTAAGATCTGGGGAGTTTCCAGGCCATGGACCCAAAATTTCAACATTCTGGTCCCCGAGCCACTTAGTTATCACTTTTGCCTTATGGCACGGTGCTCCATCGTGCTGGAAAATGCATTGTTCTTCACCAAACTGTTGTTGGATTGTTGGAAGAAGTTGCTGTTGGAGGGTTTTTTGGTACCATTCTTTATTCATGGCTGTATTTTGGGCAGAATTGTGAGTGAGCCCACTCCCTTGGATGAGAAGCAACCCCACACATGAATGGTGTCAGGATGCTTTACTGTTGGCATGACACAGGACTGATGGTAGCGCTCACCTTTTCTTCTCTGGACAAGCCTTTTTCCAGATACCCCAAACAATCGGAAAGGGGCTTCATCAGAGAATATGACTTTGCCCCAGTCCTCAGCAGTCCATTCACTATGCTTTCTGCAGAAGATCAATCTGTTCCTGATGTTTTTTTTGGAGAGAAGTGGCTTCTTTGCTGCCCTTTCTTGACACCAGGCCATCTTCCAAAAGTCTTTGCCTCACTGTGCGTGCAGATGCGCTCACACCTGCCTGCTGCCATTCCTGAGCAAGCTCTGCACTGGTGGCACTCCGATCCCGCAGCTGAATCCTCTTTAGGAGATGATCCTGGCGCTTGCTGGACTTTCTTGGAAGCCCTGAAGCCTTCTTTACAAGAATTGAACCTCTTTCCTTGAAGTTCTTGATGACCCTATAAATTGTTGATTTAGGTGCAATCTTAGTAGCCACAATATCCTTGCCTGTGAAGCCATTTTTATGCAACGCAATGATGGCTGCACGCGTTTCTTTGCAGGTCACCATGGTTAACAATGGAAGAACAATGATTTCAAGCATCACCCTCCTTTTAACATGTCAAGTCTGCCATTCTAACCCAATCAGCCTGACATAATGATCTCCAGCCTTGTGCTCATCAACATTCTCACCTGAGTTAACAAGACATTTACTGAAATGATCTCAGCAGGTCCTTTAATGACAGCAATGAAATGCAGTGGAAAGGTTTTTTTTAAAATTAAGGATTAAGTTAATTTTCATGGCAAAGAAGGACTATGCAATTCATCTGATCACTCTTCATAACATTCTGGAGTATATGCAAATTGCTATTATAAAAACTTAAGCAGCAACTTTTCAATTTCCAATATTTATGTAATTCTCAAAACTTTTGGCCACGACTGTATATTAATATATTTGAGTGACTCAGTCATTGATTTCATATTATGATATATTTATTTTAAATGTGATATATTTAACCTTGCACTAAAACACTACTAATACTCTTATGAGCAATCACAAGCTTAATCAGCATGTTCATAAACCAACCAACTTCAGCAGGCAATATTTAATTTACACACTAAAATACACTTACTGCCTTTTCACCATTGATTAAAAAAAAAGATTGAGGATGTCATGGCCCAAATCTATACCCATGATGTATGATATATCTGATAAAATGCCCAAAACCGTCTAAACATGAAGTATTATACTAATTCTGTTACGTGACCAGCACTCACCCATCACATAGTCTAGCAGTCCGTGTCAACAATAACACTAAGCTGGTAATCTCCTTAACACTGGTGTGGCATCTTAATGTATCTTTAATGCATCTCAAATGTATCTTTTATCTGCCGAAGACCTTGAGCAGTAGCAGACAGCCACAAGTTTTGGCCCAAAGAGGCCAGACGTGTAAACACAGTAGTGTTCTACTCCCTCTGTACATTCACGGTCATCCTGTGACTCACCCCTAAGTTCTCTGACATATAAACAATTATCGGAATGTTAAGTTTATTTGATGGTCCTCTCGTCTCTCAGTGGGAAGCTTGTTGAGGTTTGAACTCAAATTTTGTTTGTTTTAGAATTTGGCTTTGCTGTGTCACAGTAATATGTATTGCTTAACCATTTTTGGAAATGGCAGCTTTCACTTTTTCTTTTTGTGACCTTTAAGATGCAAAAGAAGAGTTGCCACATTTCCTGAGAAAAAAAGAGAGCGAGATGATCTCATAAACAGACTCATAGCTAAACTCATAGCTTTGACTCAACAAAACATATTTCATTATTATTTGGATAATGGAAAGAATCTTTGTAGCCCGGCATATAAATAGAAAGGTTACCTGGTTATTTATATTTATTTTATTCAAATATCCATTTATCCTAGTTCCTAGTATCTTTAAAAAAAAAAAAGATTTGTTTATGAAATAAATGTATTCCATTAAACTTGGAAATATAATGCAATTATATTATATAAAATTATGTTAATATAAATAATACATTTCCATGTATGTGAAACTAGTGCTTATATTTTTCAGTATTGTTCATATTTTTGCAGTAAATGCATGGACCATGTACTGTATGGCTATAAAAATATACCAGTGAAGACAAAAACTGCACTACATTTTTGCCTGTAATAGATTTATTGAAAATTCATTTCTGTTTCATGAGTTAACACATGGGTTTACATAAAGCTGAGCACATATATTTTTCAATATATGAAAAGCAGTTACTTAAGTATTAGTCAATATATTAACAAAATATTATTCTGTATATATTGAAAATACATTAAATAAATTAATATATAGATTATTAATATATATAGGCACATGTCCATTTGATATAATTACATTTTTGATATAACATTGCTAAAATCAATAAAACAAGCTATAATCAACCTTAAAACTTTAAAATAAATTAAAATAACTAATAATGTAACAAATCTCAAATAGTGTCCTTGTGCACGTGTAAAAGTACATACATAGATTCAAACATAGATCCATTCACATTACCCGCACAGCTAATCATCGCCTCATAGACCTACTGTAGATCGCATTTCAAAAAAGAATCAGGGCCGGGGTCAGTGCAAGGTACGAGCAGCCCTTATATGGTCATCACATTGAACGGAGACATAAAATGACTAAGATGTAGTTAGACTGGAGGAAGAATGAGAAAAAAAGTGAGGGAAGGGTGGTGATTTGGAATGAAGTGAAGTCATCTGTCTTGTCTTGTAACTAAGGTCATGATCCTCTTAATAATGGAGCTGTATAATAAAAATCAGAGTTTAAAATGCGCACGGAGTGCCAGCACATGACTGATGCAGCATATCCGTTTTCATCCTCACTTTCTACCCTTTATCATTGTATTATTTTCCCTAAAAGCAAACGCCTCGTTCGCATTTCACTTTACCGTACCTTAATGACACTTTTGATAGATTACCCATTTGCCCAGATAAAATCCATAATCTTGCACCACTTGATGAGAGATGGGATCAATTTCAAAGGTAGACCTGGTCATTTGCTAAACCTAGGGCAATAAATACAGCTCATGATCTCCAATGAGAGGAGACCTTAAGAGCACCACATGTTGAAATACTAACTTGTCTTTCCTTTGATACATCTATTGCATTGCATGTCAGAAATTGTATACACTTCTGATTGATATCAATATGAATCACATGTATAAGTATAGAGAGGCTGCACAAAAATTCCTTTATATATAAGTGATTTGGTTGGTCTCTGGAGCATCTGCATATTTTACACTGCAATGACACCTCAGATGTTGCAGCACATGTGGGGAAAACTGCTTGAACGATTAGCTTTGATTGGAAATGTGAAACTAATTATGCAACATTTGTGTTCGATTGATTCAAACTATGTTTGTGTGATTGATTGTGATCGGTGCTGGTATTTCTACTCATGTTACACACATTTGATTTAGCGATTAATCAAAGAGAAATTTTAGATCAGCACAGGGTTCCAAGACACTGACACAATTGATGAGCGAATCAAGTCTTTAAGTAATAGCCTCATTTGGGGTTACAATGAGCCTCTTACATATTAAAGAGATCACATTAATCAGTCATTAATGTGTTTAGCTACTTACGATTGACAACATTAGGTCACAAGCCCTTAAACCACTGCATTTCCTATGTGAAATGAGTTTATACAGTAATCTGCTGTTCTGTAAAAAAAAAAAAGAGAGAGTGAAAGAAACGTGTGGATTAGAAATGAAAACATCTGCACTTTGAGAGCACTGATGTTGAAATAAATTTTTGAGACAAAGTGGAAAACATAAATCTTCATTGTTTTTGGCCCCTGATGTTTGATTTGACTCAACGCCTACAAATATGAATACCAAACTGTATAATCTGTCAGTCAGCCTGATTTAGGTAAGATCATAGACCTTTTTTTTATTATTATTAAATGTGTGATGTTTTTAGGTATTTGTGATGTTGGATATGATCCTTGCAGCCTGCCGTCCTCTCACACAGCACAGCTGAGGAATATCTAACATCGTCTCCAGCCGTCAGGAATGCCGACCTTCTCAGGTTGACTCGTAATGAATTGTTTTGAGGGTCTGGCTCTGCGTTCTTGGCGTTTGGCAGAGTTGCAGTATGAGAAGGGTATTGCATTTTCTCAAATCTCCAAATTAGATTTTCACTGTTGTTCCAGCGGTCACTGGGCAAATTAAGAAAATCCCCCTCCAGCCTTGAAACTGGTCGATGATTTAACGAGACGGCTAGATATGACACACAAACATCTGAGACGCTGTTTGAGCGAATGTAAAAATCACCGTCTGACGGACAGCCGGGGCTCATGAGTGATAAAGCGCAGGCCGGGGGTTTTAGAGTTGTGTTTTTCTATTTATTTTTGAAGGTGGGCAGCCAAGACAAATGTTCTAAATGCAATTCAATCTTAAAAATTCAAGGGAGCTTTTGCTTGGACCATCCGAAGCGAACCGTACAAGCCTCGGGCCAAAATGTAAATCTGTCTCTGACAAATGGTCAGTGAGTCATCGTTTCTCAGCACATAGTTAGCATGGGTTTTGATTGGCAAACGCATAGTTGTAGTCATTTAAATGTTTCCTACTAACAGAAGTTTGAAAAGTTGGCTCACCGATTTTGTTCCTGTAAATGAAGATGGATGCGTTACATCCGTGGACACGCATTCACCTCTTAGATTAGCACTCAGAAATGCATAATTCTATTTTCAAATCATATTTTAGCTCTACGTCTGACTTATGTGCTGGTATGGCATGACTTGCAGCAGAAAGTGTCTGATTAGCTCTTGTGTTTGTGGTTACAATCAGCCATTGGCAACAGAACATTGTAAACAAACAAATTAGACCTATTATGCGTGCATATGTGTTGTGTATATGTGCGTCTATGTTAATCCAGTCTGGGATGAGGTGGGGATCTCATTCTTTTGTGCTGTGTTCATGAACCAAGCCTTGCATGCTGAGGGAGGGACACTCTTCACATGGCACGAAAGCCTATTGTCTGTCCCCCACCTTTGAAAGAGGCCGACAGATAACCTCCACCGCACAAAAAAAAATGAGCGATGGGGGCATCACAAGCCCAGCATGATTCCAAGCTTGCCTCTGGGCCGCTTAAACCACCCGCGAACACAAAGGCGGATCAGCTGCGATAAAAGCAATGACAAGTGTTTTGGTTTTGTGTTTGGCCGCCCTCACTGATTCAACCTTGACTCATCAAAAAATGGCTCTTTCAATTAAAAGCGACACAAATGGATCCAATCAATCTGTATAGTGGCCGTTTCAGAGTGCAAATTCCTCTAGTGGTGTCATACTATGACCCGCATAAGAGGGCTTTCACTGCCTGTGAACAAAAAAGACAGAGAATGATGTTTTCCTTTTCATGCCCAGGCTTTGAAACCCCTTCTCTCTTTTCTGCTGTCAGTCATTCTTTTGTGCTGGCCAGTGGTGGCCCCCTTTTGACACAACAGTGGTTATCCTCTTGATACCTGACTCCAAAGAGAGTCGCCTTGTACAGCCCTTTGTTCTCCCATCACCTTTACTCATACGTTTGCCAGGCTCCGAGACCCCCGATCAGCTGCCTGCTTGAAAATCCAGGTTAAGCTAGTACAGTAGATGGTCCAAATGATTAATACACGGCCAGATTTGGTCATTAACTGGTCCAGTTTGGTCATTAGCCATTTCAAAATGGTTACTAAACTTGATCATCAGTCGGGTCAAACTGGTCATTAACTTTAGTTTTACTATTTGCTTGTTCAAAATGCTCATTAATTGGCCTAAGATGGTTATAAACTGGTCCAGTTTGGGATTTAGCTGGTTCAAACTGATTATTAGCTTATTCAGTTTGTCCATTAGCTGGTTAGGTATAGTTATTTTGAAATGGTTATTAACTGGTTAAATTTGGTCATTAGCTGATTGAGTTTAAGTAGGTCAAGGGTTTTTATTTTTTTTATTTTTTTATACATGACAGCTGTTTTACCAGGTAATAACTCTTTTCAACACTTAAAAACCGCTTCAGCAAACTAATAACTATTTTGGACCAAATGATAACCACCTAAAAGTTAGCTAATGGTAAGGATGAACTAATAACTAAAACAGACCAATTAAAACCCAATTAATGGATACTGTAAACAAACAAATAAGCAAATATGACTAGAAACCAGGTTGGAACACTTAAAAGCCAGCTAATGGCTACCTTGGACCAAATAATAACTAGTATAAAACACTTCAAATGAGTTAAGACCACTTAAAAACCAGCTTCCAGCTTAAGATAGATTTTCCAGATTTAACAGGAGGAGGAAAAACAAGTGAGTTTATGTATTTGTTGTCTGTGTTCAAGCCATACACATGGAATGGAGGTCACATCATATGTTCCACTTTACTCGTCACATCCACTGTCTCAAACAGACACACACACACATACCTGAAGAACAGACACAAAGGGTGCTCTCCAGGACTCCCAAATACAGGATACCTCTTGCAGATGATTCCTGTGGGATTGAGACTCATTCCAAGGCTTCTTTTCAGGCATTTCTTCAGGGATTCTCACGAAAATCTTCTGAACTCGCCAGATAAGAGGCACCTCTCCTGACAATCTAAAGGGGCTGCCATGTCATGGAATGAGATAAGGTTTGTAGAGATGTTGCTGAGGGTCAGTGTTGAGTGATGGCAATGACTAGAGAGAGCTAAACACTTCACAGCTCTTTTAACCACAAGACTCCAGCATTTCAACTGATTTTCACAAAGACCACATTGCCTAGGAATGTCTATCATTATTCATACATTAAAATGTGCAACTAGTTACCATTCACGAATGTCAAAAGTTATGTAATAATAAAAGATTTGGATGTTACCTACAGAGTTTCTCAGGAGAATCAAATGGAACTTTGTTTAAAAATGATGATTATTATTATATTATTATGAATAGTAAATTATTTATAAACCTCTCTCAAAAATGACCAAGTCACAATGGGATCTTAACACGGTTTAAACATTCACTTCTACAGAAAGCCATTCTCTACTTAAACTTTCAGTTTATCTTGACCACATCTGGAACAAGATGCTATCACAAAATATTAATATCAAGACATTCCAAAGATTCACCATTGTTATTTCTGTTCATCTAGTCTTTGAGGCAATAACACAAGCTTGCCAATTCCTGAAAAGATCCATTAATACTTAATACACTTTTCGTATGAGCTGTTTTATGGAGTCTGGAGCTGATTCAAACAGCTGTGTGGTTAGATATGGACCGTTTAAAACACCTCGACCCTGGCCAGAGTTGATCAACTCTTCACTACCGTATTTCCAAAAATACAGTACAGGCTTGAATATGAGGAAATGAACACAATGTACTGAGAAAAAGATGACTTTGAGTTTCAGCTTGTTTCCTCATGTCTCAGACTTAGAAAAAAAGCCTGTTCATGCTGCAATGTAATGTTGTCCTCATTAATTATTCTATTTGTTTCTATCATGATGTACACAAGCTTGACACTGAAAAACAAAACAGGAGTTTAACTGTTGTCAAAAGACATGGATGGGTGGGTTTGTTCTGTCAACACATACATGGTTGGATTGTATCACTGACAGTGTATCTGTTGTTTCACATAGAAGATTCCTATTTTTAACAGGTATATCACAAATCTATACATCTCTGTATGCCACACAGCCATCAAAACTCTAAATTTAGTTTCTGTTTTGATCTGCTATTATTGTTAACAGAGCAAAAGTGTGTATAGAGTTAAAAGCCATTGTCAGTGTAACAGTCATCTGAGGAGTAATTCAACCAATACAGCTCAGAAACAGCACTGCCTGCTGGTGAAGACTCAATATAACCAACACGTCTGTTCTCACAAATATGTAAAATAGTAAATTCAGTGATGTTATAATGCTATTCTTCATGTTAAAATAATTTATGGTAACATGGCATAGATGTGTCTGAGGTTTGTGTGAAGGTGCATCAGGGATGCTCTCTGCACTAACATCACAATTTGGCTCCAAGTTTAAAACAACCCTAACCCTATTGCTGTAAATATTTTGTCCCTGGCTAATGCTGCACAAACACACTTTAAAGACCAGGAGATTTGCAGCCTGGACATTACAGTCCTGATCCAAACTTTACAAATGACAAAACACTGCAGCTGTGATTTTCTCCATGACTGACTATACTTAGCCATCTACATAAACACAGCTAAGTATATTCTCTGTATACACACTACCGTTCAAAAGTTGGATGTCAATAAATAAATTAAAAAAAACAAAGAAATGCATGTGTTTAGTTAGTTTTATGCAATTTATGCTAATATTTCATTATTTGTGCATTTGTGTACAAATAAATGCTGCCTTGGTAAACCTAAGAGACCAATAGAAGGTTTTTTTTTTTGTCATCCTTTCACTTTAATGACTGCATGAACTTCACAAGTTTGTGTCATCGCTGATGACCCACCATAATTTGAGAATGCTCCAAAGAGCATCTTGAGCTTCAATGAAACATCTGACCTTTTGTGCAAAAACATTCAGTCATTTTCAGGTTAGACTCCTAGATCTTCAACATAGCCTCAAGCATGAAATTAAACGTTAGCACCGATGAGGGTCGACTCAGATAGACTGTCCTCGTGGCACCTTTGCATGTTATATATGTACTACAAAACATTTATATTAATAAAACAGGCTGCTATTAGGCGACGACTTGCTATCAGACAGCACAGTGAAGAACACACATAGTAACATGCAATATCCTCTCCCCTTTTAGTATACAATCTCACATACACCCTATTGCTGATAACAGCGCTGCTATATCCTGTGTGCTGTTTACTAACTCCCTTTGTACAGCAGGCCAGAACTCCTCTGCAAAACCTCAAAAGCATAAAAAAACCTCTACATCCATGCTCCATTTTAACCAAAGCTTCACAATCAGGGAATTTAGACAAAAAAAGTATCTTGAAAGGACACTTGAACTGTTTGTGTTCCTTAAATGTCAGGCCTAATAGCGAGGATTTGGTACGTAGAGGGTTGTGCCTCGTCAACATTTATCTTTATTTTAAGAGTGAAATGGGTCGGATTTGCTTTTAAGAGCATCTGTGCTGCAGCTTAGAAGAGGACGTTTGGAGATACTGTTTGTGCACAGCCGTACACTGTTTTAAATCAGAGTAATATTCAGCCAGTCTGATGATGAAAGGGACATGCATGCTCTGCATCTGGTGCTTTGTATACTTAAACGGTTAAAAGAGCCAAACAGGTGGAACAGGGTATGATTCAAAACATATATGATCAACGGTTAGACATCACTTTTATCTGCAGTTACAGTTTCCTTTGGGGATTAAGATAAGATGCCACCATACAAAAGAGATTCTGTACAGGCATGAAACTTTTTAGCTATGCTTGCCAAGCCTTTTTAGCTATGCTTGCCAAGCCAAGTCAATTTTTTACTACTGCTAATATTTTAGGTAAATTTTTGGATTGTAAAGTATTGTACAGGTTACTACGGACATGAATGATAACCCAAATCATGTAGCTTGTACAGATGCACTGTTAATTATAATTTTTTTGTCTGTAAATAAATAAGTTAGACTTACATAGGATTGATCAGTAATTAACCCAGCATCCACCACATAATAGACTTTAGCATGCAAAATCTGTTCGGACACTGCAATGGTTGTTATATGATATCACGTTTGCAGCATAAATTCAACTCACAAATAATAAATCCAAAATGTTAAAACATACAATCTACTCCACTTATGCTGCACTTTTAATACAGCTACAAAGTCACGGCGTGATTTATCGGACTTCATTTGGTCACACGACTTCATGTTTAAGTTTGGTGAACAGTAACCTGTGAATTTGTAACCACGAAATGCAAAACGTCTTCACATGATCTTGCGTTTCGGCTCTCCCACATCTGCCAGTTGAACTAAAAGTATAATGTTATATATTGGCAAGAAAATGTTCATACTTTGCACGAAGACTTCCAGAACCCATTGATTCCGTTCAAATTGTTAATGCACCAAATATTTGTAGAGTAATCAAAATAACTCAAACACTGCAAACTGCAAAGCTTTTGTGTTCTTTGAATTTAGCTGTTTTCTGTCAAATCGTTATTGGCTCTACAAACCTGCGCTCAGCAAACTGCATTTGAACCCACTTATAAGCTGATGGAACTAGATCAGGTTCTATCTGCAATAGAGATAATCAATGCAAAGGAGCATCAGTGATGATCTCCAAAAATGTAGATTTAGTAAAACAAGGCCACCAGGGGGAAAAAAGCCACATCCTTTGACATCACAGAGACAAACCACACCGTAATTATCACATTTGTGGTGAAGGAACACTAGTTCCAATCATATTTCATTTGGTGTTTTTCAGCTCTTTAACACTGGAGATAACTCGTAGGGTAAAGAAACAGTCATGAAGGCCCATTTTATCTGCATTCAGCACTGTTACAGAGATTGACCAAGCAGAAACATCAGGCACATTCATTAGCGTGACCACAAACATCTTAAAGACCCTCCAGAACACTGAAAGAACTGGAATTAAGAGAACTACAGTAACAGACGAACCAGACATGGAGAACCAAAACAAATGAACTAGTAATGGCTGGAATGCGTTTTTCCCCACTACATCACAAATGTCCCATACCCTGACTCAAAATAAATGAAGAAAAAAAAAAACAGTTTGGACCTTTTTATAACTCCTTGAAGCACTTTCCCATCAATCCTTCACTCCTTCACAAGAGAGACTGGGACACTGGGAGAAGGTGCATGAAGATACCATCATGTCTGAGTGCCAATTGTGCAAAGGTGAAAGAACCCACATGGACTTGAGATAAGAGCAAACATCTCCACCCTTAACTCCAGACATAAATGAGGAAAAACTGACAATGGGTAATCACTGTCACTTGTGTGCAGATATTCCCTCATCAGAAGATGCAAGTGGCTTTCTACAACAGCCCAATCTAGGCATTGTGGTGCCCACAACACTGAAGGCATGCAATATTGAGAAATGAAAGACCGTTCGTGCCATCGTTCTCTTATCAGGATGTTTATTAAGAGGGATGCTCTGTGACACAGTGGAGTGAGAAAAAATATTTCACAGTATGACATTAATTCATCACCATGGCACAATGAAACATTTGAAGACTCACCCTCTTCCCTCCCATGTATTGCGGCAAAGCAGAATTTTCAAAGCATCGTTTCTACGCAAGAACCTGTCTATACAAAAACATCCTGAAGGAGTGGGAGGGAATGCAAAACTGTATATTAATCCAAACGGTGTTCGATAAATAATTCATTTCCTTTGCAGCAACTGATTCCCTTACAATTTACTTCTTTTTCACATTTTAAACCATTTCTGAATCAGATGAAATTCAGCATCTAAACCTTGGGGATTGTTTTGGGATTGTTTTGGTCGAATTGAAACTGTGGAGAGGTAGGGTTGTTGTAATGGTCAGTCTTGGTTCCTGTATCTCATAGGATCTACTCCATTAGGTCCCGGTGGTTAACTATAATACATATGTTCAAATCCCTGTCAAATACTTTGGAGGATTACTGCTGGGAACAGATTTGGGAGGACAACAGGGCAGATATACAGTGACTAAACATACTAAACTCACCGCTATGGTAACATTCACTTGAATCAAGAGTGGTTGTGGAATACAAATCATTTTATAGAGGAGCCACAGATGTTTGGGATACTGTGTGTAAATCTCCAGTGATATTATTACTATGAATTCATCTCACCAGCAATCCTCCAAAGCTTCATGCTATTAAGAGAAAATGTGCATTGTTTAAATATGGTCCTCTGAAGCTGCATCTGAAAAAGTTGATTTCTCACTTGGAACACCACCATACACCACCAGCTGGTCACTTAATGCACACGGCACATAAACAATGAATCAAGAAAAAGGAGAAAAAGAGCATACAGTTTAGAGTTGTTTATGGCTTATAAAAAATTTGTCATATGTATGCTAACACGTTTTTTTTTGTTTGTTTTTTTACAAATTGTTATGCTATATAAAACCTGATCTATAATACATACAAAACCAGATGATAACTGGTGAGCTTGCTTTATTAATGCTAATTAATGTGATGCTGTAATGCTTTTTTTCCTTTTAATGTGACTTAAATGGGGGACCAAAAGAAGAACATTTAATAAAAAGTAAAACAAAAGTTCTGGAAATACTGAATAAACTATATCTACAAGAAAAACCAAATGGGCATAAAGTGTGTCGTTAAGAGCTTGTTCTTATTAGAGCTAATTTAGATCTAAGGGTTTATTGGGTTTGTTCGATCTCCGTGACTCATCTGGTGCAAACCAAGGTCAGATCTTCTCTTTCCTCTCTAGCCCTCCCGGACCTTGGCAGACAGAGCATCACAAGTCTTCTTGGCATCTCCCAAAAGCATGGATGTGTTTGGTTTGTAGAAGATAGGGTTGTCCACAGCAGCGTAGCCAACTCCCAGAGATCTTTTCATCACAATGACCTGAAGGGATGAAAGCAGATGCATTTGGTCTAATCCAGCAACAAAAGTACTTCATGGAATAAGTTGGAAAATTCACACTAAATAAAATCCTGTGCAGTGCCCTTAGATTTTCAATGGATTTTTCCATTGAGTTAAGCCAGCTTATACAAACTCTTCAACATTATTCCTGTAAAGACTGCATGCATCTGCATATGAAGTGGTGGAGAAGGGTTTTAGGATTCGTACAAGAGGGTGCAAAAACAGCCCATGCTACCAACATGTAATCGTTATTTAAGTATCTGCCATTTACAAAATTAAGAGTCATTAGTGTCTTGAACACCAGTTTTTAGGCTGAGCAGTTTCTGGGAAAATCGTCGAGAGCAGTGCTTTGATTGGGAGCATCTGTTTGGGAAGGAGGAACACTTGGTAATTGAATAAGTAAAACCAGAGAGGAGAGCCCTTGCCGCTGGTCTAGCTTTAGTGTTATTCAATACACTGAAAGATATTTGGAACGAAATGACCCTCAACTTGAGACTTCAAAATCAGCAGGCGGATCCTTTTAATATCATCATCTGTCCCTCAAAAGCCCTGCAGATGTTTAATGCCAGCCAGGTGATCAGGATGGCGTTCAGACACACCCATCCCCTCTTCTCAAAGACCAATGTGACCACTTTAACCAGGCTCAGCATCCCCCAGGACAGGACAACATCCTTTTGTTAAATTATTCATAGGGCAGCTGGTTTCATTTGGGAATGAGGTTACACATGAAGGTCTTTAACATGGCTGGGAGCAATCAGTAGGGTGGATGTTGCACGAGATTGAGGATTACAAGACCAAGAGAGACAATTGACAGGGAAACTTCAGATTCTGCCGCGCTATCATGTCATCAAGAGCGTCACTACATTCTAAGTTTGTCAAGTTCCCTTGCTGAGACTTGGCTACACTTCCAAGTTGCTACAAATATCCTTATTTGCTTTGGTTCAAAGTTCTAGTCTTAGCATAATTCCATATGGAATTATGGAACATGTTAACAAGCTACACACAATTACTCTTGGGAGAAGGACAAGGTTTTTGCACATTCGCAAACGTCAAACCCCAGTACTCTGAGTGATTTCCCTAGAGATGGTCTGGCCGCAGTGGGCCTGTCATGTGGTGAGGCACACCAGCCCCACATATTAGGGAAAGTATCGGTCGGATGCTCTGAAATGTCATCATTCCAGAACGAGCGAGTCAGCGCTAATGAAAGCAACGTGAGCTGGAGTCTTTCTGGAGATACACCTGGACCGAAGCGTGGTTACAGTGGGAACCAGCTGTAAGGATGGGATGTAGATTTTCAAATCGCTTTGGGTGGGAGAATGAGGGATGGTCTATATTACAATGCTTGAGAACAGTTTGGCCATAAAAAGTAAAGCCAGATACATATGGAGTATTTATATGTCATGTACAGTACCATTCAAATGTTTGAGGTCTGTAAGATTTTTTTAAAGAGGTCTCTTATGCTCACAAAGGCTGCATTTATTTGATTCAAAATACAGTAAAAACAGTAATATTGTGAAAGCTTATTACCAATTTAAAGTAACTGTGTTCCATTTTGATTTATTTTAAAATGTAATTTGTTGTTGCGATGGCTAAGACAAATGTTCAGTACAGTTATTATTCCAGTCTTCGGTATTACATAATCCTTTAGAAATTCTTTAAATATGTTGATTTGGTGTCCAAAAAACATTTATAATTATTAATGTTGAAAAATCAATATTTTTTTGTGAAAACGGTTATATATTTTCCCCGCGATTATTTGATGAATAGACAGTTCAAAAGAACAAAAAGTTATAAATAGCATTTATAAATTATAAAGTTATAAATACTGGAAATAGCAGATTTTGTCAAATTACACATTTCTTTGAACAACTGAATATGCCCTTGCTGAATACATTTCTTTAAACCCCAAACTTTTGAACAGTTGTGTATATCGTGTGAAATCAGCTACAAAAAAAAATTATTCTTTTAAGACTATCACTCAATATTTAAAAGTTGCAAGGCATTAACAGCTAATAAGATGCTCACCTGCTTGGACTTCCAGACCTCCAAAACAGGCATGCCAGCAATGATGGAGTTGGGGTCTTCTTGGGCCGCTGAGTTGACTGTGTCATTAGCTCCAATTACCAAAACCAGGTCAGTTTCTGAAAACGATAATGGAAAACACATTTATAGGTTTTATATCCCACAAATGACACCAACAAAAAAAAAAAAAATGGATATCATACCAGGGAAGTCATGATTGATCTCATCCATCTCCAGAACAATATCGTATGGCACACCAGCTTCAGCCAGAAGAACGTTCAGTTGGCCTGGCATACGACCAGCCACAGGGTGGATTCCAAACCTAAACACACACAAACACAATACAGATCAGTGACCTCTTAGATCGCCTGATACACACATGGCATCCAAATAAAGCACTTTCCGGTTGTGCAGGATGACTCTCCATACATATGAGCAGGAGTCTTTGAACGTGGTTAAGTAGAAGTGCTTTGGGGCAGACGTTAGGGTGTTTGTAAGAGGTTAAAAGATAGAAGGAAACAAGTAGAAGCTGAAGGTATTTTTTTAATTCCAGAGGTAGTAAAGTGCTTGAGCTCAGGGGAAATGGCTTGAGGAAGATGAGTGGATCCCTAGGGCACGTGGGCAGCTTTACGACTTCACTGTAAAAACAGATCACAGCCAACAGGCTTAAGAGAGACACAGGAAGTGATATGCCTGCCTATTTTAACCAACGTAATTTTGTGCTTTTATTTGAGGTTTACACTGTTTTCAGATTCAAAAGTCACAGGGAACTGCAATTTAACTCACACTTCCAAAAAAGTAACCAATACTTATTTTATACTTATAAAATACTTAGTTTTATTTCTAAAAGAAATCATAGGAACTTTATCCAAACTGCTTTGCACAGGACAGGTATAGTAATCAAGTAATAAACTAATCAACCATCAGAGGCAGTTAATAAGTTTTAAAAAAAGACAATAAAAAAAAAAAAAAAAAAATGAAAAACAGCATTCAATCCATCAATTTCATTTATTTAATTTAAAATAATATAAAACCATTTAAAACAAGAAACAAAAATCTTTTTATAATAATTAACATATTATAAATATAAAGCCACCACACAGATTCCATTATCACAGCATTCAATCACTCAAGTACATTAACTAAAGAGAGGGGCTCAGAATAAAATATATATATATACACTTCAATTATAGTTAAAAACAGCCACAGACTGCTTTAAAGAACTAAAAGAATCAGAATCAGGCAAATTCTCAGAAAACGTTTAAGTGTAAGGATCACAAGCATAGTTTACCTGACCTAAGCAGTGTTGTTCGAATTAACATGTCAGAGTTGTTTACTTCATAATTAGTCAATTTCCAGAGCATTCAAGACCATTTGTGCAACATATTTGAGATCAATACACTATTTCACTTCATATTGGTTTTATTTTACACTTCTATTGTCAATTATTTTATTATTTATTTTTTAAGGCCGAACTAGTTTGGAGAAAACCTACCAAACCGTTACTGAAAAGCAGACTTTCAGAGGATGACCATTACATTAGTAAGTATCTACTAGTTGGAGGGGAGAATTTTTTATTTTTTTTTATAAAATATTAGTGGTGGGCCGTTATCAGCATTAACGTGCTGCCTTAACGTGAGACTCTTATCGGGCGATAAAAAAAAATATTGCCTTAAATCTATTATCAAAGTTGGGTTGGGAGCTGGGTCTGTACTACGCGAGCTATGATGACTTTCACCTTGATATTTTAGTGTGGATGTATACCTAGCCGATTCTTAAGGGGGCGAGAACAAGTCTTTAAACCTGTGTGTATGCCTACTGTGAAATTACCACATCAAACGTGACATCCTAACATGGATGCAGCTAAAATGCCGCCGGGTTTGCTTCAGGGATTTTTTATTTTTTTTTAAAGAAGCTTCCCAATGGAAACCTCAACAAGACGCATGCCCGTTTCACACATAATCTGTCTGCAGTGCGTATGCAGACCGTGTGCTGTCAAAAGAATTCAAATGAGCCATTTTAATCTAGATTAATTCCAAGATTACAGTGAGTTTAATCTAGATTTTAAAAAAAATCTATGCGCACCACTATAAAAATAAAAAAAAAAAAAAAAAAATAAAAAAAAAGTGTATATATATATATATATATATATATATATATATATATATATATATATATATATATATATATATATATATATATATATATATATAAAAATAATTCACATCACGCTTGCAGTTGCTTTCTATCAAATCCGAAATCTGTTCATCAGATTCCTTGACGCAAACTTGTTTGTCAAATAGGAAATGAGAAAAAAAATTTGCTCAATAATCAATTAAAAATAAATATTCTTTAGTGGACAGGACTCGACATTTGAGACATGGGGTTTGTCAATCAACTCTCGCACTGACTTACATAAACTGCATGCCCAAAACAGTCTGGGTGGACAATGAGCCCAAGCCTGATTCTACCATCTAACCCACCCCAACTGTTCTGCTATTCCCATTCCCATCGCACTGCGTTACACCACACTGAACAAACACACACTCTGAAAATAACCGCGGACAACCTTCCAGCCCAGAGGAGATTCAGACTGCATTCCTGCCCAAACCTCCTTTCAATGAACCAAATCTTTCCAACTCTACCACTGAAGCATCTTTATGGAGAGACAAAAGACAGAAACTTCCTAGGAATGATAAGAAGAAAGTTTAAACCGTGTCAATTCGATCCACAGTCCTCTCGACAGGGTGACACCCCTAGCCAATTATCCTGAAAAGAATTGGGGGAGAGTGGCGGGTGCGCTAGCTAATCTGTCCACTCTTTGGCCACCCATCTCCCCTTCTAATCAAATGCAACTGCTCTAATTGGCAGCAGATGCTGGGCTCTCAGATCAAACGAATGAACGAAAATTACACAAGCTTCCGGTCTGCATCTCTCCTCCACAATCACACAGTGCCCGCAGCTGTAGAGAAAACAGGAATCTAGCTTATGCAACAGATCTGACAAGGTGACAACTGAATGAAATAAACTGACAATTGACTGTTTAAGTACCCCATAAGATGCATTATGGGAAATGGCACTGAGGCTCACAAGAGAGTGGCAGTTAATGATAATCTGATGCAGCATGCAACAATCTCCATCAATGGCAATGTGGTTTTGAGCAAAGCATGCATGGCTGTGCACTTTGCGACCAAGTTGCTGACCACAGTGGAGACACAGTGATCAGCTGTAGCCTTGTGAAGAGCACATTCAAATCAGATGCAGTTTTACAAAGAACTGACAATGTCTCTCGCTTGGCCTTTTTGCTGCTTTAAAAGAAAGAAGAGAGAACAGGAAAAGTTGGGGAGCATAATTTTTTTTTTATACATTTATAAAAAGGTATAATTACAAACCCAATTCCCAAAAAGTTGGGACACTGTACAAATTGTGAATCAAAACAGAATGCAATGATGTGGAAGTTTCAAATTTCAATATTTTATTCAGAATACAACATAGATGTATATGAAATGTTTAAACTGAGAAAATGTACCATTTTAAGGTAAAATAAGTTTATTTTAAATTTCATGGCATCAACACATCTCAAAAAAGTAGGGACAAGGCCATGTTTACCACTGTG
>NC_081801.1:12115996-12165996 GCF_963082965.1 Carassius carassius
AAGTACGTAAGCAGAGGCGGAAACGGGAGAGGTCTTCCTTTCATGCCACAACATTGCTTTGAGGGCACCTAGTAAACAAACAGACCCAACTAAGCCTGACCACAACTGCCCTGTTTCTCACAACCAATAATTTGTCTGCCTAGAATAACAAGCAGGTATGTAAGTGCGTAATTGTTGGATTTGGTCGCCAGCTTTACCCCATACCTGCTAGGGTGGCTTGCCTTTAATCTCTTCCAGTAAATGTTCATCTCTCAGGCCATCCTTAAAAATATTTTGGTTTGCAGTAACAGTAAATTTTTTTTAAAAAAAGGGTCGGTAGGTCGGTCTATTTTTTTTTTTCAATGTTCAATGTAAAAAAAAAAAAAAAGTACATTTTTGTGATGATGACGACGTCGGTATGAATTTAAACAAATTAAGATATAGTGACGTCACTGACTGGGTCTTCAACCCGTGCCTTCGGGCGCATCATTGCAAACCTCATTTTGATGCAGGCTATATAGACCACAAACAAATTAAAATCTTTGTCAAAAACATGCTTATTGCATGAATTTCAGGTGAGAAGAAAAAAAATGAGGTACTGTTTTACTTGCATCCACCGCTACGTATCAATGCAACCTACAAATGAGAGAACGTCATTGTTCATTGAATCAATTGTAAAATCGATTTTGCATGTCTAAAGTTTTATACGGCAAATAACACCAAATATAGGTAAATCCACGGACAACAGGCAGGAGGAATGTAAAGATTCAATATATTGGTAAAGACCAATATTTCTGACGATTTATTGGCGTGAAGTTACGTGCAAAATGACAAACAGGAGTGCAACATTTTCGAAAAACAATAAGCAGAGTTGACTGCCATAATGCAAAACATTTACTGCAGGCTTCAACATGGCTGTGTTTACGATTAAATTTCAACAACAACAAAAAAAAAATCGCATAGGCGATTTTCTTAGGCTATCAAAAAAAATATTTTTTCGAATATTCGTCGAATTTAAAATAAAAATCCACATTCGAATGCGCATATGAATTTTAGGTGTGCATTAAGGAAGCTGCCTTATGAGCCCTGGTACGTGTTCCATTCCATCTCGCCGCGCGCACAGCTGTGTCTACACAACTTTCAAAGGCGGACGAGCTCGACACGCAGTATCTGCTTTCTCATCCTTCACCTCGTGTACGCGCACCAGATGCGATGACAATATATGTGTCATTGCATTATAAGGTTATGTTAGCCTATCCAGTTGAAGCCACTTAAAAAAAAAAATCAATGTGGAGAAGATCTTGTTTACATCAAAACTGAAACCAAGCCGTTCACACAGAACGCATATTTCGCGCATCTCATGTTTTTAAACGAAAAAATGTATCCTGTGGAATCCGTGTATCATTCGTTCTTTCGTTTTTCTAATTGAAACCAAAAATGGAAAAATAAAAAAACGACTTTTTTTTTTATCTGTTTCCAAAACCAAAATGAAAAAACAGATAAAGCTTCGTTTTCCGATTTTCAAATTTATACTAATATCAAGAATTTAAAAAACGGATATCAAGCGTGTGTGTTTCACGTTGGTGTTTTCGTCTGATGCTAGTTAGTGACGGTCATTCTTGAACGATTCGATCATTTTAAACAAATCTTTAATGTGACTCGGGAAGAACGAGTCATCTCTGGGAGTGATTCGTTCAGTCGCGCATGCGCAAAATTCTATAGTTTCTGTACAGGAATAGTCTAGTTCACCTGTTTCTGTCAATGCAGTGGGTGCCGGTGTTAGAGAATTGATTAGTTCATCTCTTGAGTCTTTCGGGTTTTCGAGTCGCTCCTCACGTGACAGACCCATAAGCTTTGACCATAGACTGGAGTTACCCTGGCAACAAATCTCTGTGTATATTATTATTATTATTATTTGTCTTTATGATTAAGTGTATTGCCTTAATGTTTTAATGTTTGTATTGTTTAATAATTATAATAATAATAATAATAATAATAAAGACTGTATAAAAGGCTTTATCCTATCATTCGTTCTTTTGTCACGTGACGTGACAGCATTGGATAGATGAATTTACATGCTTCCTTACAAACAGGTGCCTAATCATTATTATTATCATCATCATTATTATAATTATTATTTACTCTTACAGTTACTGCATTTCTGAGCTTTTTACTTCTTACAGTTTATAAATGTACAAATTTCTGTCATAATGGTTATTTTCTATACACTGAATGTTGTAACAAAGGTAATAAAGAGTACTTATTAATGAACACATATGATTATGGTGGGTTTAATTTCCTTGATTTCTCTTCTTTGAACAACACTTTCAAAATTAATTGGATTAGACAGTGTTTGTGTAAACCAAACTCAATATGGATTTTTATCCCCAATGACTACTTTTCCAAATTAGGTGGTCTCCCTTTCCTATTGATCTGTATTTATAATATTGCTAGAATCCCTTACAATTTAACCAAATTTCATAAACAGGCATTACTTGCATGGTCATTCATTTTTAAGCACCTCTCAGCCGTACTTCATTTGGAAATTTGTTTTGGTTGTTTCCTAGTTCTTTAACTTGGAAGGTCTTATTTTAAGTCACAAAAAATTCTTATGTAAATGTAATTTTCCAGTAACTCCCAAAGAATTCTCCATCATCATGGACACTATTCCTAAAGGAGTTGTTACGCTTTCAAGGGACTCATTAGATCATCCAGCACTTTATCTTTATCTTTACACCCATTTGAAATCCCAGTAGGAAAACTATGCTTTTTGTTACATGAAAGTGAAAAAGTGATGTGACATTCAGCCAAGTATGGTGACCAATACTCAGAATTTGTGCTCTGCTGTGTGTGTGCACTTTGGATGGGTTAAATGCAGTGAACACACACACACTGTGAACACACACCCGGAGCAGTGTTCATCATTTATGCTGCGGCACCCGGCGAGCAGTTGGGGTTCAGTGCCTTGCTCAAGGGCACCTCAGTCGTGGTATAGCCAGACCAAGACTCGAACCCACAACCCTAGGGTTAGGAGTCAAAATCTCTAACAACTAGGCCACGACTTTGTCCAGTATCCTTCATCACGTAACTATAAGATTAGATCGCTTTTTCAAAAGGAGCGTGTAACGACTCCATATGTGGTGTCTTATTGGAGGAATGTGGTTGATCATATTGATGGGAAAAAAGTATGGACTCTGTCTTTGGAATATATAATAACTAACAAGGTTAGAGAAATCTCATTCAAATTGTTACACAGATTTTACCCAGCTAAAGTGTTTTTGAAAAGGTTTAAATCAGACATAGATACAAGCTGTTGTTTTTGTGGTGACCCTAATGAAACTGATATACATATCGTTTGGGATTGTCCTCACACACAGCTATTTTGGAATGAATTCTCTAATGTTATCTATCGCAGTGTGCTACATGGTTTCTCTTTGCTTTTTAAGGATGTACTGTTTGGCTTCTTTAATATTCAAAGAGACAAAATTAATATATATTTCATTATTAACCAATTATGACTTCTTGCAAAATGTCATATTCACCGCAGTAAATTCACTCATCAAAATCCATATTGTTTAAAAAAAAAAAAAAAAAAGAGGTTCAACAGTATATCCAAAGTTCCAAACTATTTAATCTTCCAAAAATCTTAAGGCTGTCAAAAATGTTTAATCTTTTCAATGCTATTTAATCTTTTTAATTTATTTTGTTAAAGCTTTCGATTAGTATTATTTATTTTTATGTTTACATACGTCTGTAAATGGTGCTTTGCATATAATGCCACTTCTTTGTATGCAATATTGACATTACCTATCTGTACTTTTATCTTTGGTACATTGGCATTAATCAAATAAAAAAAAGAACTAATCAATTCTCTTTCCGGCTCCCACTGCATTGACTGAAAAAGGTGAACTAGACCCTAGACTAATTCCTGTACAGAAACTATAGAATTTTGCGCATATGAGACTGAACGAATCACTCCCAGAGACGACTCGTTCTTCCCGAGTCACATTAAAGATTCGTTTAAAATGACCGAATCGTTCAAGAACGACCGTCACTAACTGGCATCAGACGAAAACACCAAAGTGAAACACACACGCTTGTTATCCGTTTTTTTTTTTTTTTTTTTTTTGATATTAGCACAAATTTGAAAATCGGAAAACAAACCTTTATCCGTTTTTTCATTTTGGTTTTGGAAACATAAAAAAAAACAAGTTGTTTTTTTATTTTTCCATTTTTGGTTTCAATTAGAAAAACGAAAGAACGAATGATACATGGATTCTGTGGGTCCGTGTATATTTTGGTCATTTGATTTTCTATTTATAAATAAATAAAGATAAATGAGAAACGGTTTGATTTTCGTTTTGTTTAAGAAACGCAAAACGAAAATGTAGCTGGATTTTTCGTATTTTTGTTTGTGGGTAAAAAATGAGATTATGCTTTAATATTTGGTTGAATGTGTGGGCGGCGCTGAAACGCCCCTTTCATCCCTTCTGTACTGCACCGACAAGCGGAAACCGCAAGTTCATTTTCAGGAGAGAAGCGGCAGACAGCAGAGTTTATTAATCCTGCGGATTCTTTGCTATGGGTAAATATATTTATTTATTTATTTATTTATCTATCTATCTTTGAACAAACAGAAATTAATTTATTCAATGACATTTGAATTTTACTGTAGGCCTATGATCTACAATGGCATGAAATATGCAGATTTTTAGCCTACTAATTTTATTCTATGCCTATTTAAGAAAAACCTCACAGGTAGCCTAACATGTTTTCATTTGCTATTACAAACAACAGCAAGTGAAGCTTTATCTTGTAGAGTGTAGTCTGCTGCACTTCTCCGATCGGCGGATCCCGATCCACACCTTCCATCCCGATAACAGAGGAAAGAGCTTCAGCTCCGTCAGTTTGGATCGTGAGACACCCTAAATAACACGAAAACCTTACAAAACTCAACAGGATGTGCTTTCTACCATCTCGGTCTACATTAACTTCTTTCTGAAACGTCAGAAATGAACCAGGCCCATGCATCAGACGAACCATGTCGAGCTGGACATGTCTACTTTTAAAATAATCCATTTAAATAGAAAAATAATAATAAATTTTATATTTAGGCCTATGTAACTCAAATGAAACCAACGAGAGGTGCAGTGTTTCCGTCTGAACTCATTATCTGTAATGATGTCACACCATCACTATATTCATACAGTCATCTACAGAATTCGTGAATTCAGTTCATAATTCTAAGTAGCCTATAGCCTATAATTAAAACATTTAAAGTAGACTAATTATGGGGAAAACTTAACTTATTTTAATATACATTTTATTATAAATGTGGGGTTGGGTTTTTCCCATTTTCTTTTTATGAATGTCCTAGAATAAAATAAGTAGGCAAAAAATTTGTAGTAGGCCTATATTTTATTCCATGTCGTTGTAGATCACAGGCTAAAGTAAAATTCAAATGGCGTTTTATGAATAATGTTGTCAAGTCTGCTTTGTCAATAACATGCAGCAGCTGGAAAATATAATATTATTTTTTATTTTATTATTAATTTAATTAATTAATTAAGCACTTCAGTAACTGTCTGGTTCAGCTCAGCTTCTAAATCTGACCTCAGAAGACTACAGAGGGTAGTCCGGACTGCTGAGCGAATCATCGGCTCAACTCTCCCATCTATTCAAGAACTGTACTTATCCAGAGTGAGCAAAAGGGCTGTTAAAATCACTCTGGACCCCTCACATCCAGCAAACTCCCTCTTTGAACTGTTGCCATCTGGTCGACGCTACAGAGCACTGAGCACCAGAACGACCAGACACAGGAACAGTTTCTTCCCTCAGGCAATCCATCTTATGAACAGCTGATACACACTGAACACAATGAACACACTACACTTTATATTTATATACACATACACTTAATTTATCTAACACACATACTTAGTATACACTTACATTTTGCACATAATAAACATGTACATAACTGCATTTTTGTAATATACCTGCCTACAATTGTAAATTTGTATATTGTCATTCCTTATCTACTTGTATTTTTGGTATTTTTATATTCTTTTATTATGTGTTTTATGTTCTGTCGCTGTCATTCTGTTGTACTGCGGAGCTTCTGTCACAAAAACAAATTCCTCGTATGTGTAAACATACCTGGCAATAAAGCTCATTCTGATTTCTGATTTCTGATTTCTAATTATTATTATTATTTTATCTTGCAAGCACCACTAGCAAAGAATCGGCAGGATTAATAAACTCTCTCTCCTGAAAATGAACTGAGCTTGCGGTTGCCGTTTGTCGGTGCAGTACAGAAGGGATGAAAGGGGCGTTTCAGCGCCGCCCACACATTCAAACAAATATTAAAGCATAATCTAATTTTTTACCCACAAACAAAAATACGAAAAATCCAGCTACATTTTCGTTTTGCGTTTCTTAAAACGAAAAAACGAAAATCAAACCGTTTCTCATTTATCTTTATTTATTTTTAAATAGAAAATCAAATGACCAAAATATACACGGACCCCTGTGTGACTGGTTTTCCGCCCTTTTTATTTATTTAACAATGCATGCATACATGATGCTGTTTTGTTTATAGTTATTTAAGCAACTTAATAATAATTGGTTCATAAACATTATTTTAAATATTATGTAGTTTTTTCACAGTCACGTATTCTAATGCTTTGAATAAACATGCAGTAATATTTTGCTCGATGCGCTATCTTGAGCCTCAGAAGAGAAGCAAAAAGCTTTTCTTCACCCTAACTGAAATTATGCATTTAAAATTCGAATACAATTCGAATTTTGATCATATTTAAGTAAAATATTAATTTAGTTTTTTTCAGCTATTTTGACAGCCCTAGGCGATTCAAGCCCGAAACTGTATGAGACTGAATACCAGCTGAATTCACATTTCTGTTGTAAAAAGAGAAAAATTGTGCAGAAGTATTATTTGCTGTTATGCGTGCTTGTCCGAAGCTGCAGTTGCTGTGTGACGTCTGTTCAAAAAAAAAAAAAAAAAACCTGGACGCGCTCCGAGAAAAGGTCGTTAAAATCATTTTCTTATTTTCGTTTTCGAAACTTGTGTTGGTTGATTCGTGCTTGATTCGTGCAATAGATTTTCGAACATAAAGTGACAGTCGACACGGTCACGGTTTTAGACTAGAGAGGAGAAGGGATGGGAAAAGATCTGGGCACAGTTTTTCCAGAACTTTGTGCCAAGTTTAAGCGGTGTCGAGCTGTTTTAATGAATTTTTTTAGATGTATTATGGTGCCTGAACCCGTATGACTTTGAACAGTGACCGCGAACATTTAGTTTACTGCAGCTGCAGCAATCATTACCAAGCGCGAACCGTTGACTCTGACAGTGAGTGAGAGTATGAGACGAAGCGTACGCACAGGCCACAGTGTGACATCCGTGTAAACACAGATGACGTCAAGGTTTTTTTTTTTTATTAAAGAAGATAGTCTTCATTTGTATGTAGGCCAAGGCAATTTATATATTTACAATACTTAAATATAATTGATAGTATTTTATTGCGTTTGTATTAGTTTTTTGAAGAGTAAAAAAATAATTGGTCGGTCTTAACGCAAATTTACAATCGGCAAGTCGGTTGGACTAAAAGCAAAAAAATAAAAAATAAATTGAGTCGGTGCTAAATTGACAGGGTCGGTCGGGTTACGGCAAACAAGAATATTTTTGGCCTCACATGTGTTCACCATGTGTTCCAAAACATTGTTGGACTCAACTCTTTAAACACATGATCAAGATTCAAGCTTTATTTGTTTAAAAATAACCAAGGTAGCTGATTGTTTACCACGCATTGCAAGTAAACACAGTGTGAACTGTTCTTCCTAGAATGCAAACTGATACAATTTAAATCCCATTCTCTATAACATTGCTTGTTTTGTATATATATATATATATATATATATATATATAAACATGGATTGAATAGATACAAACCTTGCTATAGTTCGGGGTCAAAAATGTGCACAAAGATTAGAAAGATATGTAAACTAGAGGTATTAATATTCCCTTTCAACATATAAAACAAACCTTTTAATGAATATATAAAACAAACTAAATATGAAACGTGATCAAAACTTAATAAGGACAAGACACAAAACATTAGATTTTCCACAAAAAAAAAAAAAATTTAGATAAATGAAAAAGAAAGCTTGTGCATGCTTTCTTAAAACCTAAAAGACATTAGGTAAAGTAATAATTTCTCTTATTAAACGTAAACACGTGGGACCACCAAACCAAACTTGTACATACAATAACATACCCCATATACTGAACGCAGGACATTTGAGTGTATTTGATGTGTGCAGTGTGTGTTGGGGTGTGTGTGTCGTACCTGTGTGGATCTGCCGGTGGGCCTCCAGAGCATCTTCCTTCTGGAACTGAGCTCCACACTGGTCACAAACGATGGCTTTCTCACCAGCTACAAGACAAAAAAAAAATGCAAAAGTTATTCAATCTCCATAATATTTATGTGATCCTCGGGTGGTGCATGGTGTTATATCTCTTATTCGAACCTCAATAATACTTGAAATGATTTGGTGCCTGCAAGTTGGAAGTCTGCTGGATTCACTTCAGTAAAACTTGCTGGCAAGAGCACAGCTTACACTGTGTTTTGGAGGATATGTATCACACACGTTGATCTTGTGTGCACTGTGCAGTGAAAGCAATGCATCATAGAGGGATTTATCATTCAAGGCACACTTTTACTAAAAACACACAAAATAATGCTGTCAAACACTATCCTAAAAAGAAGATAGAAACAACTAGAAGCCACACATATGAAATCTGCAAAGCATGTTCAGATGTTGCAATGGGACACCAAGAGGAACTGTGAGACCACAGGATGCCAATATACAATCTGATCTATAAATCACATTTATGCAAAAACTGTATTTATCTGCTCGATCAAAAGGGAGTTTTTAAAATTTCTAACAGAGCTGTCAGCTCTTGTCATTATGTCTTAAAATTTTACCACCTTCACAAGCACAACAGGAAGTTATAGCTCAGATTAAAAAAACAAACAAAAAAAAAGTCAATTTCGCAACCACTTTTGCAACATTTACTGTAATGTCAAGCCGTAGAAAAAACGTGTTTTTCTTTATTTTCTTGCAGATGATGCCACTCAGCAATAAACTTAGAAATGCGGCACAAACAAGTTCCTCTAAATGGCTCAAGAAATCATACATCTTTATACAGCTTTATTACCATGCCAATAAATATAGCACTTAAAGAGGAACTACCACAGGCAAACCTCAGAGCTGATTTCAGTGTATTCATACTCCAAAACTGCCATTCATGAAATACTGTATCTAGTTTCTGCAATGGGTGTTGTATTCAATTTAATGTGCAGAGAAACTAAGTACGCCATATGTAATTTAACCTTCTTTAAAAATGTAAATACTATCTCTATGGTAAATACAAAACATTCCTGCTTGAGAGGTGTGATATCTCAACCTCTGGCTTGATCATTAGAATAATCTTGGGGTGGACTACCTGTTTGAATAGGAATTAAATTAGTACTGAAGTGGCAAAAAGGATGCAGGATGATCAAATGACATAGAGCGATAGAATGACAAACAATATAACAAACGTTATAAAGAACGACATAAAAAGAATGACTGATAGATAGGCAGGCAGGCAGACAGACAGAGAATTAGACAGACAAATAGATAACTATACACAGACAGACTGATAGACAGAGAGAGACATTTTGCCCAATCGTGGTGTTAAGCAGGTCTCTCATCTGACCATGGAACAGGAAGGTCCAGGAACTAAAGTAGCTTGACATGGAGGGCCAGCGGGACATTGATCACCACCTTAAGTGGCAGAGAGGGAAAAGCCAGACCTTAACTCCCATCCCACAACATAAATGGCAGCTTATAGGAGCAGGTCATTATCTCACAGGGGGTGACAACATCCAGCCACCCAGCAGGAGCGTGCTTCCAGGCCCGGCAAAAGTCATGGAATTAAAGTGATAAATTCTAGCCTCTCCCTTTGATCAATAGCGACTTTCTTGTCAAGCACGAAAGAAAAAAGAAGGAAAAAACACCTCCCGCAGATTTGGCAGCATTCATACCCCACTTTCAGACCCATTCCCAACAAAGGCATAAACAGCCACCAGTGATGGAAATAACTTCCTCTCCAGAAAAAAAAACTCTCTAGCAACTCCCACTTCCTCCTTCCTTCCCTTGGAGTTGACACAGTGATGCCGACCTGACATGATGGGCCCTTACACAACCGCGGCTCCCAACAAGTGGAGGAGAGGTGCCACGTGCCATGGGCTCGTTCCTTTTTCACTTCCCTACACTGAACATATTGCACAACCGAAACCCTGGGATTTACGGTTTCTGAAGAGGACACTGCATCGATCGGTCTTGTTTTCATGGGTCGTGCGCATGAATAAAATGATGCGAGTGAAACCGGAGACTTTACGCGAGCTGCGGGAAACATCCAGCATCAGATTACCCAGCACTGGGGCTGCGCTGCCTTTGTTGATGAGTCCCTGAAGAGTGTGATACTAGAGCACAGCTGTAATGGAAAGAGCTGTGAACAAGCACATTGTCTAATGCTATAAAGGTGGATTCTCATCACACACTTTGATCAGACGCCTCTCCCCTCGTCTCTCGGAAGCAGGAACATGAGTAGACAAATACAGCGCAAACAAAAACATACCCTTGCTGTTCGGTGAGCCTACACAAATGCGTTATATAAGACAGTACACTCAGTACCACAAAAAAAAGGGCAAAAAAATCCATATAAAAAAGGAAAAACAGTGCTGTCAGAACAATGAGTACAGACAGCATGCTCTCTCTTTTCCTTCAGCGGTAATGAGCTGTGCTGTACAGTTTTATTTACACTATCCTCTTATCAGTCACAGAACAGTACGGAGACTGCCAATTGGAAAGGACAGCCAGGAACTGTGTGTTCCCTCTCTTGACTAGATGTGTACCGCAGGCAGAGCAATTTTTGTATCAACCAAGACAAAAATGCTGGGAGACTGCCAGATTCCCCTAAAAATTTGTCCGTTCACACAAGCATGGATGAGTATATTTGTGTAGCACTGTCGGGCTGATGCAGGGCTCCAGACTGAAACAATGACTAGGGAGCCACTGGCACCTCAGTTGAGGCATTTGTGAGCCAAATGGCTTTTTTGGTTTCAGAATTACTGAATCGCTCGATGTGGATTATTGTTTGGAAGCACTGTATGTTCTATCATAGTGATGGAATATTTATAGGTATATGCACAAAACAATAACTAAAAACAACTATGCCATTGTATGAAATTCAGCTGGTACTTGGAAAAGAGCTGCAGGTGACTGAAATACTAGAGTAATAAGTATAGATAACTGAACAAAAATTTTGTTTCTGTTTGAAAGGCTCATGAATAAATGCAAACTGAGTGCAAATTTCCTTGGCAAATTTAAACGTGTGTGTGTGTGTGTGTGTGTATAAAATATATATATATATTATATATTTTCTTAAATTTGATGATGTTTTTATTAAAAAGGGGCCAAATTAAATCTGATGTCAAGTCTGACGAATCTAAAGTACACATCACTGTAAATTGAAAAGTGAGCCACACTGCAGTCAGGGAGTCAGTTACAAACTAAGTATCGGGAGTCTGTTTAATGAATCGTATAAATTGAATCATTTAGAAGAACCATTCATAAGAGTCATTTGATTGCAAATAAGGCATCACAGTTTTAGTCCAACAAAACAGAAAGATCACACTTTAAAATGTGATTAACGGAGGCCACTTCACAAGTTGATATATAGATATAGATGCATGGATTTTTACTAACAGACTTAAATATGCCATTCTTTCCTGTAACCATATACAAAGACACAAAGCTAGAGAAATAAGCCACACAGATTGATTTTCCAGACACTATACAGAAGATTACGCTCTACTATCAGAAAATGAAGAGAAGTCAGCTGGTTAATATTTATATAGCCTTCACATAGAACAGAAAGAATAGCGAAGGAGATAAACACTGAGGAGATCTAGGCTTCTTCTGATAGCTTCACGGTCTGGTGCGCAGACAGAGGACGTCTCGGGACAGACCAAAGCAGACAAATATTGACTTGCTAAACACACATTCACATCAAAGACGCTTCTAAATTTATCTGCTCAAAATGAACAGTGTTGCACATTCATTCACTTGTTTTTTAGCCTGCTTTAAAAGCTCTTAATCCATTTTGCCTGCAGTCCAATTTTATCTGGCCAGCAGGTCACACTCAGTCCTCCATTTTTCCTGCTCTTTTTCTCTCTCACTCTCACTGTACATTACCGTCATTTCAGCTGTCTAGCTCCAGATATACTTTGGGCATTTCAGTTCACAAATATGCATATTCACATACACAAGCTGGAGACCTATTGGTAATGTAGAGACCGATGCCTCTGTGTACACGCTGTCCAATCCACATTCAGAAACAATACAAATATCAGCAACAGGAAAATGTTTGTGAATGACCCTGATGTGTGGCAGGCAAACCATTCCACTGCAACCAAAGGTGAAAGGGAAACTTTCCATGCGTGTTCCTCTTCCTTTCTCACCTCTTTTTTTTCTCTTTAGGCCATGGTGCCTTAAATTATGACTCTAGGCAGCTTTCCTGACGGTATGAGGGGACAAAGGGCTTTTAGAAGTGGAGGAAACAGGAGCTGGGCTCGAGAGGAACTTGCAGGGTTAGCCTGGTGTGAAGTGGCAGGAAATGAGCAGAGTCTCTTGGATCTCACTGGCATCACAGCATGGTTTTAGCTCTGTTTAAGCCACCATCAAACTTAAGGTGGGATTTGTAAAACTGTTGCCTATTGCATTAATGCCAGCACATGTACAATGTGATTCTGGTCACCGTCCATCTGTATTAGCAAGTAAACATAATATTGAGTCAAGTCCAAGCCTGATTATTAATTACTAAGCTAACACTTTACAGTAAGGTTCAAGCTAGTTCAATCTTGCTTCCACAACACACTACATCAGGGTCCTGAAGAGTTTAGCTCCAACCCTAATTGAACACACCTGAACTAGCTAATCAAGGTCCTCCTAGGCATACTTAAAACTTTCATCCAGGTGTGTCGAGGCAAGTTGGAGCTAAACCCTGCAGGACACGGGCCCTCCAGCAAAGTGTTTTTTTTTTTTTTTTTTAAAGATGCTCTTATGCTCACCAGGTGTACACTTGCTTGTTGGAAAAATGAAAAAAAAAAAAAAAAAAAAGATTTTTGCGGAATGTTATTACAAATAAAAATAACTTTTCTATTTTAAAACATTAATGTATTCCTGTGTAAACTATGAAAACTTTTAGACAAAAATAGTTCAAAAGAATAGCATTTATTAAATGAAAATATATGTAACATTATAAATGTCAACTGAAAATTACTGACTGCAAACTATTGTTCATGAAACCCAGTGACTACTCTGTAAAAAAACTGTAATTGTAAACTCCCCTAAGTAAACAATCAAAAGGTGCTTCTTTAAAAGTTAGTATGCACACCAAGAAAGAAACGGCAATAAATGATCTGCCTCTGCTCTGCTGCCTAATCTATACATGTGAGGTCAGGATACCTCCAGCCCTCTTTATCACAGGGGAACCTGAGAGCCTGACCATGCGGTGAACCCTTTCCCCAAATGACCACCGAAACCTCAACCAACCACTGGATATGACAATTGAGCCGTCTTTACAGTGCTGTAAATGCCTTTACTGCTGGGCGCAGAGCAGTGGGAGGCCGGTTCTGCTCTTTCCTTATTTGCCTTTCATGAGCAGGGAGGGTGAATCCAGGTCCTGAAATATAATTGGATCAATTTAAGAGTGGTTTTCAAACTGTGGTACATGGACCACTAGAAGTCCGTGAAGGATTACGAATTAGTAGATTGAATGACAAAAGAAAATGATTTATTATAAAATAAAATCAGAAAACAATATTGTGTTAATATTAATTTTAGGATGTCAGGTGAAGGCCAAAGTGAGAAAGAATGCATGTGTCTCAAGGCAGACATTAAAAAAAAAAAAAAAAAAAAAACAATTCACAGGCCTTCTCATTTTAAATTATGGTTTGAGTATCTAAAGCGGTCCTGAATTTTGACAGTGATTTGAAGAAAAAAAAAAAAAAACTAACTTATAACTGACAAATGAAGTGTAGGCATAGTCAAAAGAGAGGTACAAAAGTGCTAGGCTGTCAGCGACAGGCTGCACATATTTAAAAGAGCCCATATATGCTCCACAGGTCAAGAACCAGTAAAGATTTAACATTTAGTGCCCATTATTTCCTGCTTTCAAGTCACACATCGTCAAAGGCACTCTCTAGTTTATTAAGGCCCGGGTCAGGAGCATGGGGGAGGGGCCACAGGCTACACCACGATCTTTGGGACAGCACCTAGAACACACCCACACAATAACGGTCATTATTAGACTGTTCCACACTTAACACAGGCATGCAATTTTATTTCCAAAAGAACAGAGTTTGAGGGATCAACAGGAACAACTGCCCTAAACTTGGTGCACAAATAATAAAAATCCAACAGAAAACAACAGGAAATGCAAACACACCGAGAGTTTACATTTGTTTATCACTTGATTTGAAATGGTTCTTCTGCTACTAAAAGTTATTTAGCTTCAGATTCAAAATTGGAACGTAATCCAATTGCAAACTTTGTGACGTATTTTGTTATATGAATAAACAACCACTAGCAGAGGGTGCCAAATGACACCAACTGAACCTGATCTCTCTTTAAACGGTCACAAGACTTTTTATAATTTTAAGAGAGCAGGAACCTTCCTTGGCTTAAAAAAAGAAAGGATTGGGGAAGAGAAAGAGGGTGATGACAGAAGAAAAGAGGAAAAAGTTACTTCCATAAAGTTCTTTTCTTCACAAATGTTGACTGTGCGACACTCCCTTTAACTTCCTCACTAAAACCTTTTACGACGTCCTCATACTTGTTCCAGATCCACTAACTTCCTCTTTATGTTCTTTTGCTCCACATATGCACGTAGAATTTCTGTACGATCAGTTACAATCTGCATTGACTAAACAGGATATTGGTAGATAGCTGCTAACTTTGTTTTTCTAACAAGCTCCTTTTGGCAGCACTTCATCAGACAGTCATATAATAAGATGCTTTTTCTCGTTCTGTTTTTTTTTTTTTTATCAATTGCCCCACAGGGTCTCAGAAGGTTTTGCCCTGTTAGTAGTTGTCCATTAAACAATATTACTTGTGTCGCCACAGACGGTTTCAAAGTGCCTGAGCTAGAGGTGTTTTTCCTCCATGCTGAAATTATTTGGATGGCCCAGGATTAGTATTCTGATCCACAGACGTGTTTGCAACAGTAATAACACAATATCCACGGCCGCTTTTCATGTTGAACCTCCCAGTGGAATGGATAGCATAAAAGCAACCCTTATGTGTCCTGGCTACTTCCAGATGGGACTGCTTTTATCTTTTTTTTTTTTTTTTTTTTACATGAAAGAGCCGTCGGCAGATCTTTGCTTAGCGTGTGATTCACTCTTCAGCCAAAATATGAAAGTTTCAAAGAGCATTCCATAAGGGAGCTCTTCTATAAATGGGATTCATAGCATTTTAATCTGCACTAAGAAATTGATCTAAAAGTTTCCCAAAGCAATCGGCTGAGCTAACGCAACAATGAAAAAAAAAATGCCTTGGAGAGTATTTACTTTTATTGCTATTACGCAGAAAACAAATCATATTTCATCCACTATATACACAAGTCACAATGATGCACAAATATACAGTGGAATAACAGGATTTTCTTGGGGGACTTAAACAGTTTGGCTTTTTTTGTTCGTGCTAAGGGAGTGCAAAGGATGTTATTAGACGCTGACGCATTTAAAAATATAAACCACACCACTGCCACATTTATTCAGAATGAAAACATGCTGTACACGTCTATATATGGAGGATATATGATGTAAAGGTCTCGAATAAGACACCCCCGGGGAGTGAGAGAGAAGAGCAGGCAGAAACCGATGCGTTTGAATGGGATAAGCAGAATTCAGGCATTTATCACACAAGAGCACACACTCTGTCTTCGTGGCCTCAGCTGAGATAAAGGCCAGGTGAGGCTTCGGTGGGTGGCAGCGCTGAAGGGTTTCGACAGAACGGTGTGCGAGCATGGCTTTGAATGTGCGTTTCACGCTAAAGGGCCCTTCTTAACATGCGGTGGTGTGCACGAAGCCTCTGCCATAGAGGTGTGCCCGCTCGCTTCACTCAAACTCAATTGGACTGGCGCAGAGTGTGCCAACACATTCCACCATTTATTTTAACTCGGGCAGCAGATGACCCTCTTAATCTTAATCTAATAATCACAGTCACGGAGGAGGTGCCATTAATGTCGTCACATCTACAAGATTGTGCCGCTTTAACTGAGGCGCTAAAGCAATCACTCAATTGCTTGAATTTTATGAATTTGTAGGAATTTGAAAGCTTATTAAAAGAGCACAAAGCTTATCGACATTGGACGGCAAGTGCGCTACAAATAATATGTAGTTCAGGCATTCACAGAACACAACATACAGACTAAAGAAGCCATATTAGTATCGTTTATAAACCAGAATCATTAACGATATTGTTAATGTCCAGACAGTCGACAGCTTTACCTGTCGTAGCTTGTTCAAGTTGTGCACGAAATAGACACTGCTTTTCTGCACTTTTATTTCGCACATTGCAGTCAGCTGGAGCTGCTTTAGCTACTGTTCGACAGAGATGAGGACTGTTTTTCCACTAAAACTTTAATGCGCATCATCTGTTTATTATATCAACTTACTAAAATATGTGATCGTAAAACAAGCAGGAAAAAAAGACATTAAACAAATTTTTAAATCATAACATGAAAATGTATACAGTTTCAAGTGGCGATCACAGCAAAAATATAACTTGCAAATTAATATTTTGGACTGTTTTAGTCATAGTCTGGAGTTCTGGATATGATAAATCAGTGGCCCATCAGGCCTGGCATAGCGGGTCAGTCATCAACTATGAAAGAAAAAAAACAAAAAACAAATCCATACTGGCCACAGGCTCCTCTCCAATCTATTTTCTGCTCAGCTGGTTTTAAATGAAGTTATTATGACTCATTAAAATGCCCGCAAGCTTGTGGAAGTCGGCCAATTACAATTTAAATTTAGTCTCTCCTTACAACCCCCCCCCCCCCCCCCCAGCACCCCCCCCCCCCACACACACACACGCACACACACACACTACCAGCAACAACACACCACGCCACTGCATTTCAACCACTGGCTCACAGCTGCAATCAGAGCCTTGATCTTTGAACACTAACAAAACCCAATAAACAAACAAATCATCATTTTTTCCAGGGACTCTGCCAGTGTCTGAAATCTGCTGATGGAACGGCAGCTCTTTCACCAAACTGGTTTAAATCAGCATGACCTAAAACGCCCCCAAACCAGAGGCTTGAGTGATATGTGCTGTTAGATCTGCAGGTCTTGCAGGGTGGTATCCCTCCGATGCTGATTAATTATCAGCCATTCTTGTGAATGAATGATGAAACCTTGATTAGGTCAAGCTATTTCCTCATATGTATGTCAGCAAAGTGGCGTTATCAGTGAGGTGAAAGCGATTGCGCCATAAAGATTTACCGTGATATAAACTGAGATATGGCACAAAACTGCTTTCTAGACTGGATTGCGTCCAATGTTTATTAGTGTCATAAAACTATAAAAGGGCCTTTTGGACCGACAACATCAAGATCCCGGTCCACAATTTGAACAGTTATGCTTGCAATAGTCAAAAAAAAAAAAAAAAAAAAAAAATAATAATAATAAAAATAATAAAATAAAACAGAACAGAATAAAAAAATTAAATAAAACAATAAAATACTGGTTAAATATTCAAGTTATATTTCATTTTACTCAAAGGTATTAAAAATATTAAAACATTAATATTCAAATAAAAAGTATAATAATAAATACATTTACCTCAAATGCATGACGTCAATTTATGTGTGTTGCCTTGCCACTGATACCCTAAAATTCACCAATCATGAAATTGCAGCATCATTTCAATTCATAGCTGCCCTTCCATTCTGACAGCAGCAAACAGGAACTAAATGCATTCCCTGCTGTAGTTGCGCCTCTGTGCGTTTCGCCGTATTTTTCAGACTGCTTGTTGTGCACACGGATATTGCGTGTTTGTGTGTGTGTTGCTGTACTGCTCTCATTTCCAGCTGAACAAATTAATCTGTGCCCTTCCAGCTACGCTGCCTTTTTGACAGAGGCTGCTCAGAGGAGAGAAATGATGAAGCAAATCCAAAATTCAATCGCCTGTGTTCTGTTTTAGAAGGCACACGGTGTACTGTACAGCCCATAAAACTCCCAAACAGCCTCCAGACGCTGCTGCAATCACCCTCCATCAAAACACTTTGTCTCGCATACAAAAATAAGACCCGGCATTGAGCTGAATACCAAATCAGCCCATTAGAGCACAGGGGCACTTGCTACTTAGCAACCAAAGGGATTTAAAGCTGCAATACCCAACAACAAAGGACTAAGATCAGGATCTTTTACAGGGTATTATGGCTGGTGTGAGCTTATTCCATGTTTTAATCGAAAAATGTTAACAAGATGAAGGCTGCAATGAAAAGAGGCAGAGGAATGAAACAAATACCAAACATCCTTAAATGGAACCATCCTAAAGGGAAAAAACAGCAGAGAGATGCCGCTTTTTTTGTTCTTTTTCCAAGAAGAGCTGCAGAAGGAATTGTGAAATATTCCAAATTTAAATACAATTCTAAGCTGATATGTATTTCAGTAATAAATGCAGGAAAAGAATATAACTATATATTACAAATTACAACAAACTGCAAAATGCATTGTCATATCAAATTTTTTTTTAATTAGTTTAGGATGATATGCATTCATATCATATTTATCACATATATAAACACATACATACACGTGTGTGTGTGCATAAATATATGTGTGTGTGTGTGTATGTATATATTAAACAATTACAGTATACATACACACAAATTTCCATTGGCCATTACTCCAGTATGAAGTGTCACATGATCTTTAAGAAATCATTCTAATATGCTGATTTATTATTAGAATTATCAATGTTGTTGACAAAATAGTTTTGATCCCAAACTTTTGACTGGCAGTGAATATTTACAGTATATACATAGGTATATACATACATATTTATACATTCATTTACAGTATATAAGATGATCAAGCTTATCTTACAATAATTTATAATTGTTTATACACACACAAACATGTGCATGCACACACACACACACACACACACACACACACACACTTATTCACATATAATTATATATCTAAATTTGATGCATCCGTTTTATTGTTAAAATTGAATCGCCTCATTGTATCTGTTAAATTGCATCTTTACAATGCTTGAGGAACTGTTTCTTCAGTTTGACACCCAGAGGTATTTTTTCAGTTGAAATCATATTACTCCGGGATTCACTCAAGTCTGGGAGTTTTTCTAATTTCCTGTTCATGATTTGAAACATAAACCACAGACATTAAAGCAGGCATTAATATATTTATGTCTGGCCAATCCAAGGCTGAGAACAATTACCGTACAGCACACCCCTGGGCATCAAGGGAATAAACACCTGTCAGCTTTTTGATGAGATGCAAACTTGTCAAACAATTACAGAGCCATTACTCCTGTGTGTAATAATTTCTCCTGGACCTTATAACAGAGGATTTATGTGGCACATAATTCAAAGGCTTTTTTAAATGGGGATTTAATGTACATCAACAGGTCAGGGAAAGTATTATGAGTTTAAACCACCAGAGAGAACTTGGGGCACGCAGCCAAACAGAAGCTCAGGCCATTTATCCACGAGGCCCGTCATCCCCTGACTATTGTACATGAGGGAGGGAGGGATGGGAGGAGGGCTTTATCAGCTGCTGTGAAGAATTTACACGAGGGTGTTGAGCACCAGGGCATTCTCTCCCTTTCCCCCTACTCTTTATTTAGAGCCCTTTCTTCCATCCCACCCCTCCTCCTGTCCCATTTGCAGGCTCTCTATTTTGGAATATGTGGCTTGGAAAGCAGTCAAGTTTCATTAATTTCCAGTTTGGGTACAGTATGTTCCCTTCACTCACATCTGCGAGCGATCAGAAACGCTCTGGAATGTTGGCAGAACATCCAGACCTGCCGGCAGCTGATGATGTCATCACTGTGAGGGAAGAGCTGGCGAGGGGCCAGACTGTGGGAGCCCAGAGAGCAAAAAGAGGGAAATGCTCATGGTCTTCTCTTTTCCTCTTCCTTCATGCCTCACATTTTTCAGTGTCTCTACTCGGCTGCCTACTGCATTGGTTCTGACATGGAATAATAACATGTAAATAATATAAAAAAATAAATAAAAAATAAAAATAAAATTCTACCTGCCACTTTACCCAACCTTGAAAACCATGAAACAAATTATATACAATAACAGAAAATGCAAACCAGAACACAAACTTTCTTAAACGGTTTGCTATAAAGATTGCTAAAGATATAATTAAAATAATTTCTACATGGGACATCAAATGCAGACCCAACAGTACAGTTCTATAATAATAATAATAATAATAATCATCATTAATAAGACACATAACTGCTCCTGTGCTTAAATAGTGTCAAAACATGCAGCTGAGGACATGAACCAGGAAACCAATGTCAAATGGGCTGACAAAAGCTCCTACACAACAAAGATAATAGTTCGGCAACAATGGAGCTAAAGAACAGCCTGCGGGCCAAGTAACACAACCATAATTGAAACGGCTAATTCGCTGTCATCAAAAGAAAGAAAAGCCCATGTGCTTGCAAGTCAACTTGAAAGCAACAGCACATAGATCACAATAGTCAAGAAAACGATTTCCACTTCTTCTAAACGACAAGGTTACAGAAGAGTTACAAAACTTTTATAAAAAATAACACAGCCACGGTTGCATATATATGTGATTGCACTGGCAAAAGGCACATGCCAAGCTGCTGGATAGTTTACAAGGGGTCTTGCTGTGTTAGCCCTGTCTCAGTCTACTGAGTTAATGAAGTCAAGTGAGGTCCACTGGCTGGGCCCTCTGGAGAATAACACACAGACTTAATCAGCCTGGGCCAGGCACTTCGCCTTGCTAATGAGAGTGTTCACACTGTCCCCAAGTGTACATCTGCATGTATGTGGACAGTTCAATTCACTCAGCTTTGCCCAAACAGGTAGGTAGAAAAAAAAAGCCTTTTTATCCATTTTGCCTGTGAGAGCAAGCTATAGATTAAAATAAAAATTATATTATAAATGCAGAATAGCCTACATTGAAGAAGGTAGACAAATTGTGAAGCCAACATGGGTAAGCTACTTAACATCCTGGAAAACAATGAAAAAATAACCACGTTAAGGGATTATAATAATTATAATATAAAATACTTTTTTTTTAAATGTATATAAATATAAAGTGGAGGAAATATATTTAAAATATATTAAATGTATATAAAACTATTATTTTGATTAAATATATTAATACAGTAGTAGTTTGGGCTACAGATAAACTTGGACAAGTTGCATAACATCCTGAAAAAAATAATAATATGATAATTATAATGATATAATATACATTTAAAAATAAAAATACACATACAAAAACAATTGAAAATTATAAAATACGTATACAGAACAATTATTACTATTATTATAAAATAAATAGAAGTTTATTAACAAATAATATAGAAATATAACGTTTTTTAAAAACTTAGTACAGTAAGTATAGTCAGTTAAGATGCAGAAAAAAAAAAAATTATAAATGAAAAATACAGATGGTATATGCCAAGCAGTCTATGTTGATCTGTAATCCCACTGAAAAGCTTTGCCTCCCCTTTTAAAAATGGATCAAAATATGTCCCTTGGCTAGCCTACCCAGACCACGCTCTGCACTCTTTGAAGTCACAAGGGAAGCTCACATAACACTAATAGCCTAGTCGTGCTCCAAATGGCTGAGTCACTTTCTTTTCCCTTTTTTGCTTCATTGCTGTGCTGCCTAACTACCCAGCAGCTCCCAGACCATGTTGACCTTAAACCTGAGAAAAAACAAACACATGCACTTTTCTATTATCAGCCTCTCACCGCAATGCACTTCCACCCAAACTCCAGGACGTGAGGCCTCGAAAGCCCCAGAAGAAAAAAGAAAGCTACAAAACAGCCACCTCAACCACTGCTGTCAGACAAAAACTTATAAAAAAGAAAAAGAAAAAAAAAAACAGGAAAGAAAAAAAAAACTGGCACAAGATTCACTGTACATACTGTACCCTGGGCTGTGGCAGGCGGCCCAGATTGGCGCCCAGCCAAGTCCACAATAAAACAAACAGAGACGGAATGCACTAGCCGAGATGAGCGAGGGGTGTGTGTGTGTGTGTGACTGAAATGGTACACCACAATACACATGACATACCCAATACCATTCTTTAGCACCTTCTCCTGAAGACGAGGGAGTGGAGGAGGTGGAGGGCAAAGCCACTTGCTTGTTGTCACTGATAAAAATCAAACCGCTCAGAACAGGAAGGATAAAAACAGAAAGTTTGCAATGAAAGAACAAAGCAACCAAAAAAAAAAAAAAAAAAACAATCAAAGAGCCGCGCCGTGTCTCTGCCTCTCTGCCACTGTCTGTGTCTATAAAAGTGTTTCCACTGAAAAGCTTGAACATTACACAAGAGTGAAGCTCTCAAGAGCCAGACTGCTACAAACAAAAACCAGGTTAGCACTGTGTCAAGCATCGAGCATATGAACGTTAAAACTGTTTTGTTCTAGGGGTTTTTTTGTGTTCTGTTTTGATGCACTAAAAATAAGCTGCCTCGCAATCCTCGCTTATTCCGCCTGTTGAGGGAGGCTGTCTGGGGCTGATTTTTTCGGTAAAGATCTTAAGGATTTATGACTGGTTCTTCTGCTGTTTTAAATGCAAAACTGCTATCATGATTACCGACATTTCTCATTTTTACAAGGGTGATGTAAATTTAGGGAAAAAACAAACTGTATGTTGCAGAGTGCTTAATGAACACGGCCCAAGCTCAGCCACCTCATGTGCAGATCCCATCATCACGTCTACTAGTGTTTTCCATCAGGATTGTTTCAGATATCAGATCAGTTCAGAAGGATTGTGGGAGCACTTAAAATTTCAATGTGAAAACTATTCTTATGAAGATGGAAGAGGAGGATTAGAAGATGAAGCAGCTGATAACAATGATGATGATGATAGAAGAAAAGTAGAAGAGGAAGAAGCAGCAAAAGAAGATTGATATGATGAAGGTGGTTGTGGTGAAGAAGAAATGCAGGGGACAAAGAAGTGGAAGAAGAAGAGCAGAGGAAGATGAATAAGTAGAAAAGCAACAAACAGCGGAGGAAAACGAAGGAGCTGCAAAGGAAGAAGCAACAGGTAAAGAAGCAGAAGCAGCAGCAGAAGCAGCAGCAGCAGAGAAAGAAGAAGAAGAAGTAGAAAAGAAGATGAGGGAGCGGAACATGAGGAAGAACACCTTTTGATATAATAAATCACATGGTACATGATCCAAAAAGCAACACTGTTGTTTGAGAAAATTAGATTTGAGTCTAACGTTTAAAGCTAAGGATACTTGAGCCGCAGCGGCCAATGTTCGGACTACAGTAAACCCCTGCAGTAATCCGGGGAGGGCGAAGTGTGAGGCCCCGCAAACACTAACAACACATCAAATGGCACTCAGTCCTTCTGTTTGGAGAGTCACTGAGCAAGTCAGTGGTTTTACAAAGGGCTTTTTGAAGCATTCTCTAGCCCCACTGTCTCATGCAACCCAGCTTTTGAGTGCAGGATTATCCGCAGTCATATTATCCAAACTGCACAAGCCAGTCTCCAATAAGGATTTCTGGATTACTATAATGACACTGAACATACTTTCGCACGAGTACTGGCGTCTCTGCGGGTCAGTGAGGAATACAAACAGAGATATTCATTGAAGTTCAGGCTCGGCCTCTTTGTCTCATCGCAGAACAGCTCTCATAAATGTCACCATGCAGGACACACTCCGTGGGCTGCCATTATGAGCGCACGAGAACTACAATATCTCCACAGAGTCTGTTATTGAACATGCATCTTGGGATTTGAACAGCCTCTAAAATAAACATTAGATATTTCCTTAGAGCACCGTCTGCCATGCTGAGTCGTGCATGAATTGAATTGGGCGGCCCAGCGTGAGATGTCACTCATCTCTCCACTCCACATGTTTTTAAACATCCTTGCAAAAAGTCAATCTCATCTCAATATATGAAGATATTGACATTGAAATATTCCATTGATGCGAGGCGGAGAGTTGGAAAGGTTTGATGGTGTAATCTGAGAGATTTTTTTAAACTAATCTAATCTAAACCCCTAATTACTGTGGAATCAATTACCTCTGCACAGCACTCTCTCTTAATTATCTTAAACCCGAGTGTGCTCGATAGGGGGCAAAGAGTCTACAAAATGTGACCATAGTGCATATCTGGTGTGCGCTAAGGACTTTGTCTTCACTGGCCTGTGAATTTAGCTATCGCAGTGGAGGTGAAGGGAGATTCCTGTTAGTGGCCTGGGCTTGAAACCTAGAGTCCCAATGCTTTTATAGACTCTATATAAACCTGATTCACTACAGACCACAAAAGAGCAGTTCTCTATTAAAGAAAAGACAGAAACAACAACAAAAAAACATACAACCTCCAAAAACCAACTGGAATCTAATGCAGATTTTCCAGGATTCTACATATAGAATAGATAGATATATATCCTACGGTTTAAAAATTGATTGCAATTCAGTACCTCTTCTTGTCATTCCAATTCAACTTTCAAATGCATGAACTGAAAGTGAGAATTCAGAACTTCACCCAACCCTTAAAAACAAGCTTCTGTGTTAGTGATGTTACCTGAGTGAGACAGCAAGTGCATCCTTAGGCGCAGACTGTCTAAGAAGCGTTTCCCACAAAGCTCGCATCCGTAGGTCTTCATTCCGCTGTGCAGCTTCCTGTGGGGAGAAACAGGACACAATAACATCAGCCAACACTGTTTATGTCACTCGCACAAAACCGGGCTTTCGAAAGCAGCTGGGTATACTATGAGATTCAATTTGCGTACTAAATGGCAAAGACAGAATGGCATTACCTTACACCAGATAACAAGACCGAGGGTATATTAAAACCAGTGCCATTGTTTTTGTGAAATACTAAAGTCAGATTTGTAAAACTGTTTATCTTGAGAGAGGAATAAACCAGTGTTTGCAACCACTTAAAGCTAAACTTGCGCATCTCCCTGTCACCAAAAACTTCATTAGACGATCCTAAGTATATTTAAGCATATGTAAGTATATTTAAGCCTGTCACTAGATGTCATGAAATGGCTTGAAAGCGAAAATGATCAATGGCACATGCGGTTTCAAAGTCCTATTGTTCATTCATTCAGTTCCCCAAGTGGAGATGAAGGAGCTCTTTATCTAAACAGGAACATATAGATGGCCATGAGTCCCCAGATAAGAGCGACTTTAACGGCTGGATTTGACTGCAGGGTCCATTTCTAACAGGGGTCAACTTTTCATGAGGCGGAAAGTGAAACATTTGTTCTCTTAAATTATAACATCTCTGAGTGTCAGGAAAAGATTAACCCAACAGAACGAAGTCACACAAAATCATGTGGCCCCACAGAATTTTGAGTCAAGTAGACTTTCAAAAGCAACTGGTCAAAGTTAAGCTGCTCAATTAATGTAGGTAAGTGTTTAAAACAATGTGGAAGAAATCTAAATTTAAGGTTAAACTCACTGTCATGTTGCTTGAAACTTCTACTGGATGACGCCCCCCCCCACCCAAATAAATAAATAAATAAAGAGATAAATAATAATGAAAAAGAGAACAACCACTAATAAGTTTTTTTTTTCCTTTCCCTTTGGTCATGTCTTATCTCTTGTCAGGACTGCCATATGGAGCCCCATTGAGTACAGGAAGAGACAAAGATCTCCTTTTGTTTCACTGTCCCTTGGATTAAGCCTGGAACCTGGTGCAGACTGGCTATGTTTAAGTGTATTTACCATTTATACCAATAGCATTCTGCTTATGCCCTTCAAATCAACCAGTGAATGCACATGTGCGACATTCTCAGGCTTGTCCACAAAATATCCTTCGCATCTGCATCTTTTCAACCGCACTAATCCTCAGATGCATTGCATCCGGTTGCTAAAAAGCAAGCAGAAACAATCGAAAGTCAATGCTAGTGAATTAAACTCAGGCTGGTCAAAGCCACTCGTTAAGAATATGAAACTCAGTCACGGCAGGTAAGTGGTTTTATGGGTTGTGGTGGAGCGACGGGCTGCTCAAAATAGGAGGTTTGTAAGAATGCTGTGAGAACACTGACTTGCAGCGAGTGGTGAACTGAATTGGTTTTTATTAGCATGCTTACAGCATTTGGCAATTGTTTCCAGAGTGGTAATTAGCTCATTGTTTGCACTTTAGTGCCAAATGTATACATCTTTAATGAGGAACAAAGATGTGTACTTTCTTCACTTTCAATTCATACTACATAGATAACGAAAAAAGCTTTCTTTAAACGGAGTCATTTTCATGTTAGTGAAATCCATAAGCTGCTTGGTGCAATTGATTCTTCTATAAAAGACGCACTAACCAAAAACTACTTTTTATCAAACAACCCCTCGTTTCTGTTTGAAGTTGTGAAAATCAGCATCACATGCTGGGTTGTAATGATTTAAGCCTTTTTTCCTCTGTTCTTATAAACAAGAGTTGGCAGAACATGGAAATAGTGGCAAGAATTATGAAACAAGGAAGTGTGGTTTAACCTCAGCGAGAGACCGAAAAAGAAAAAAGAAAAGAAAAAAGAAAACACCAATGGAAAACCATTTGGGGGTTGAGAATTGCAAAGGAGAGACTCCAGAAAATAAACAAAAAAAAAGGGGGGGGGGGGGGGGGGCTTGCAATGCATCCAAAAACCTGATGGCTGTCTTCTAGATGGGGATTGTGGAGACCCAACAAACAAAGAGAAGAATGAAGCAGCAAAGCCCTTTGGCGAGCTGCAAGTAATTAAAAAGGCCTGTAAACGCCTTCCAGAATAAAGGGCACTTCAAAAGATGGCCGGGCAAATGAGAGTGCAAGGGGAGCTGGGAAAAGCCAGGGGTCACTACACCTTTGGGATCTGGGCTAAGGCGGCACAGTACAGAGATACTGTAGGGGGAACACTCAAAGGCCTTTCTATCTATCCATTGTCCCTCTCCTGAGGTCTGAGGAGAACATGCTTCCTCTGATTAGAGACTGACAGAGAGCACATACTGTCAGAGTGACCCTTTGAGCCCTGAGGGGACATTTGAGAGCTGATAGAAGGCAGACTGGCTAGATGTTGCTGGGCACATAATTTGTGCTGCTGAGACCTGCAAGTGACCCCTTTAAATTATTTCTGGGTTACAGTATTGTATGAATATTGTCCCACTGATAAATACAGTGCAAATAGTTCTGTGTGCCCAGCAACGTCTGATTAAAAAATTATGTTAATTAACAACGAGTGGTGGTTTCAGACATCACAGTGATGCACTCGTTTCGCACTGACTCTTATCTGCCTGAAAGAATGAAAGAGCCGTGCTTAAGGTGGAGCGATTCGACCAATCAGATGAAAGGAGTGTTTCAGCGCCACCCACAAGTGCGAATGAAATATTGAAGCCATAAACCGATTTGTAACGTACACGTTTTTATAATCAAAACGTACACGGACCAACTGTCTCTTGACCTTCTGCAAGCCCCGCCTTGTTCACACAGTGATTGATATGGCAGGAGGGGGCGGACACGTTATCGGCTCGGAATGCATTTTCAATGTGCACTACATTTTGCTACATTCATTCCGGGACATTGAATGAAAATGCAATCGTAAGTGTCTTGACTGTGAGTGTAAATGCAATTAAGAAAAATTATTTTGCCACAGTTTTTGCTTGAACATGTTACACATCTAATCATTTCTGTAATACATTTTCATTTTGCAACTTATAAAGCGTTAAAATTAGTATTCATTTTACATATTAAAACTAGAGCCCACCGATATATCGGCCGGCCGATATTATCGGCTGATATAAGCTAATTGCATTTAAATCGGCATCGGCATTTATAACGGCCGATGAAACATGAGAAACAGAGTCTCATGCTTCACTCATGTTATGAGTGTTGCATAGTGCGCCCACCAGAGGGAGCTCTGCAGCTCCAGAGTTAACAACAGCGCCAGAAGTCCACTACAGAAGAAAGCGATTAGCCAAGCCACGGAGATGTAACTTACTGTTTTGACGGTGAGTCTGTCGTTCGTCATGTGAAATGATTGTAGATTTAGTTCATACCCTGTATATAAAAACTGTGTGGTAGTTCTAGCTAACGGTCCTATCATTATCACTTCTAAATATTCTGTAACATCACTTACAGCCGCTAATGCATTGCTATATTAGATTAGCCACAAAGCTAATACCTTGTTTATCAGTGGAAGAGCGCGAACGTTAATAGGAGGTCAAACTATAACGTTAGCGTTTAACTTATTCTTATTCTATTGCGGTGTGTTTCCCACATAATGACCGCGTAATTGGGCCTTTCACACAGGACGCGGTATGCATGGCGCTTGCCGCTGGGTTCAGCGTTGCCCTTCAGATACAACGCGATTTGCGCTGCGCTATGGCGTAGGCGGGTTTTAAAAACGTTTAGTGGGAGCTCTTTCATAGTCTGTTCCCCCTCCTTTCGGTCAGAAGCAAACATGTATCTGTCCCGTTGTAAGAAGCGAGCGATAGCGCTAGTCCTGCTGATGAGAATTAAGAGAGAAGCAAGGAAGAAGAATGTTTTTTGATCATTAAAAAATATATACTTTTGATGTGCAATTGTTTAGTCATTGAGACTGTAATCTAAGGCTTTTTTTTTTTTTTTAACATAGTCCATTCTGGAAAATGGTTTATACAGCCCACATACATAGAACAGGCAGATATTTTGCTATTGAATGTTGTGTAAGTGCAGTTTATAGGAAATGGGTCTAATATCCAGATTATTTTTAAAATCAAAATATCGGCTTATAAATCGGCTCTTTTCGAGTTAATATCGGCATCGGCCCCCAAAAATCCATATCGGTCGGGCTCTAATTAAAACTAGTGTATGAAATGGAAAATGAAAAAAAGTGTAATTTAATTTTGCACCGAACTTTGCACAAATGTATTGGAAAATGTAAATGTAAATAAAGAAATGCATTGCCATTTTACATATTGCATTGTCATTTTGCAGATTACATTCCAAATTGAATATTATTACCCATATGCTTCCATATACCCTCCTTGTGAAGGCTGTAAATGATTGTCTTCTGGACAACTGTCAGATCAGCAGTCTTCCCCATGATTGTGTAGCCTAGTGTACCAAACTGAGAGACCATTTTGAAGGCTCAGGAAACCCTTGCAGGCGTTTTGGGTTGATTAGCTGATTGGCATGTAACCATATTCTAATTTGTTGAGATTGTGAATTGGTGGGTTTTTGTCAAATGTGAGCCAAAATCATCACAATTAAAAGAACCAAAGACTTAAACTACTTCAGTCTGTGTGCACTGAATTTATTTAATACATGAGTTTCACAATTGGAGTTGAATTACTGAAATAAATGAACTTTTCCACAACATTCTAATTTATTGATGTGCACCTGTACTGGTCATATATTGGTAGTCAATAGTATTGGTCATATATCTGTTGTTAGCTATAACATGAAAATAAATATCAGCATATCAGTATCTATTGTACCATTGTGCATCCCTAGTTCCAATCCTACTGAAGAGTAGTTTAGCATTTTATTTTACCTCGATTAAAACGGTCAGACATTTACATGCAATACCACGGTTTGCTTAAAATCAGAGGGACCCTGAATATGACATGCTCAAACCTGCTTCCAGGGTGGATTTTCTGGACAACCAGAAGTAAACCCTCAGTAGATTTTATGGGACATAACCTCTTCAAGACACAAACACCTCGTATGTGTGAACTATGGCAGTTCCTTTCCCCCCCAGACCTTTCCAACCAGCTGTGCTCTGGGTTTGCCACAGAAACTGTAGATTGTGTGTGTGTGTGTGTGTGAGAGAAAGAAGAAAAAGGGGAGGGGTGGCACTCTGTGAGCCTGAAACAGACTGACTGTAGTCATTAAGGAAGCAGGCATAAAACTCTCAAGCCATTTACTCAGTTAATAAGCGACTTTGTCTAACAGTCAGTTTTGACAACAGCAATAAATTTTACATTTATGTCAACAAAACATATGCTGAACACCTCATTTCAATCCCGGAGTGGCATGCTGGCTCGTAAATCAGCCCTGTGTTTGAAACCCGAGTAGATTACAGGCCTGTGTTATTGAGCTGTTAGAGCCTGGCCCATATAAACCTGAACTTTCTCACTCCTGAGTGGATCTCAGGCAGTACATCATAGCAAGGAGTTCCCCTGTCAGTGTGGCCCGCTTGCTGCCCACCATCAGGCCTGAAACCCCAAAAATACTAGGTATAAAAGGCATGCGTGTAGGTACATTTACAGATTTTCAGCAATGACTTTTTGGATGCCTGAAATGACTACTTGTCTGATCAAAATCTAAATTTTGTCATCATTTTCTCTCCCCTCATGACGTTCCAAACCTGTATGACACAAAATAAGATATTTTGAAGAATGCTGTTAACTGAACAGCTTTGGTGACCACTGACACCCATTTTATTTCTCCCATTTACCCATTTACATTTCTCAAACATTTGTGTTCCAGAGAAGAAAGAAAGTTAAACAGGTTTGGAATGATACAAGGGTGAGTAAACGATGACAGTTTTAAGTTCTTTAGGTGAACTATGTATTTTAAGGAAACCCTGACCTTGTTTTCATAAGAGATGTCTTTGCATGTAAAAAAAAAAACAGCATAAACAGAGAGCATTCAAAATCAGCATGAAACGCACAACAACTTTGCAAAACAAGATGTCCATCTGAATGTCTTTGGCTTTTCAGAGGGTTTGACCATCTGAAAACCTAAAGCGCATCACTTTGTCAGCAGACTTAGGTAGCAATATTGTACTTTAATGCTTAATCCACCAGTCAAAATATTAGAAAAAAAAGATGACAAACACAGTGTAAATAAACTATGCTCTACTGTCTGCCGTCTACTGTCCTCCACCTTGTTCTTTTCATCCTAGAGTCTTTCATCTGTCTGGCCCTGCCCCAATGAAACAGGTTGCAGTACTGTTAGGCTTAAGAGCAGCATGCTTAACAGCTGTGGTGGAGAGGCATGTGACACTAGCAATGGGAGAGGCTACGTATGCTAGGCCAAAGAAATGATAATGCTAAGAAAACCATGGGAGAGTGCAAGGCTGTTCCTGTGAACAGAAAAGCTGGCCCGTACAGCCAACCATGCACCTCATTCATCTGCTTTTAAAAGGTCCCACTCGATCCCTAAAAGGCATGCCGGCCCATGCGCACACTCAGATTAAGGCATTTGACAACAGGGGCCAACAGTGCACAAGAGAGGGAAAGAGAAAGTGGGGTGGGGGGGCCAATCTGTCAATACACTGCTGCACTTGAGTTTAATAGAGATTTCGGGTGTTGACACCACGCTGCCACAAAAAAAGGTCATTTAAGCAACATATTAAATATACACCATATACCAGTGGTTCAACCCCCGGCCCGTCACAAATTTAAATGTGGCTCACCATGCTAAACAGAATAAAAAAAAAAATAACTTTCAGTTTTACAATTCATTTTAGTTTTACATTAATTTAAAAATGTACTAAAGAAATATAAGCTAAAGACTAATGTTTTTATGTGAACATTATTTTGTTTTATTTTCGTGAGCAGAACTACTCGCATAACGTTACACATTTTACAAACATATACAAGTGCGCACTTTAACAGAATTCAATTCAAATAGTCATCAACAGCCATTAGTTTGTGTAAAATGGAGCATCAGAATGGACAAATTTGTTTTTAAGGGAGAAAAAAGAAATGTTGAAAATGCCAGCGAATGAACATATATAATAGTTGCAGTATCAGTAGTGAAGGAGAAGTGCTGGATTTTCGATTTGGCCGGCAACTCACTTTCAGTTCAGGCAAATGGAAACACCCATACTACGCAGAAATCATCCTTAATTGAAGAAATGTGGCAAAACATCTCTGGAGAGAACCACATATTAAATTCCAAAGTGCTTTCCATATTTGGATCAACATATGCTACAGTTGTGAACGCACATTTTCTGCAATGTCGCGCGTCAAGTCGTGCGCATCTTACAATCGCAACTTCATTGTGCTGTTACTGCTTTCAAACCGAATTTCACAAAATTGGTCAGCTCCCGACAGCATCAGGTGTTTTATTTATGGGGAGGAGAATAATTTATTTCAATGAATGTAATTGATTAGATATAATATTTAGGCTATAATAATATAAATCAGATTGGATTGTATTAGTGGCGTAATATGTAAATGATATGCGTGTGGCCCGCGAGACTTGCACATGGACCAGAGTGTGGCCCGGTGGAAAAAAAGGTTGAGAACCACTGCCATATACCATTCAAATGTTTGGGGTGTATACAATTTATATATATATATATATAAGTTGAATTAAATTGATGAAGAGACAGTAAAGACATTTACAGTGTTACAAAAAAATTTTTATTCCACTGTTCTTTTGAAATTTTTATTCAAAGAATCCTATTAAAAGTGACAACTGTTTTTAACATTGATGATAATATGAAATGTTTCTTGAACACCAAATCAGCATATTAGAACGATTTATGATTTGATACTGAAGGCTAGAGTAATGGCTGCTGATAAATTCAGCTTTGCCATCACAGGAAATAAATTACATTTTAAATTATATTAAAAAAGAAAACAGTTTAAATTGTAATTAAATTGATTTGTAATTATACTGTAATAATTGTTCACACATATTATAAATAAGTGGAGCCTTGGTGAGCGTAGGAGTCATTAAAGTTAACGTTCAAATTGCAGTGTATATATTAAAAATATAATAAAATTTAATTTTTAATATTGATTTTAATTCCAACTTTCACAAACTTTTTCTGCCATGTTATGATTAAAATGAGAAAAAAAGTGATAAAAGTGGCCTTTGACTTCAATCTCCAATGGATATGAAATAAAAAAAATTTAGTACTAAGTAAGATTGAACACTTGAACACAAACATAAAAAAAGACACAAAATTGGTTTTGTCTCGCTTCTGAGAGATGAGACATCCCTAAACTACTGTTTGCGGTATATCTGCTTTATTTTAGCTATCTTCGGTGAGACTACCAGCATGTCTTTTCCCCAGTCTTTTCCAGTCCATTAAGAATGAATGAGGCAGACAATGGCGAATCAGACGGCGAAAAAACAAAAAAACAGAAGGACAGCATCAACAACAAAAACCAACCAAATTTCAGCTGTTCGAGATAAGCCCACCCTTAACCCCTGCAACTGCATCCATGAAAAGCCATTACTGCGTTTATGAGCCGTGTGCCACTTCTCCCTCGCTCTCTTTATCTCTTTCTCTCACACATAATGTGGTTACGCTCTATAAGATACAATTGTGCTTGAATATATTATTTTGACAGACAGAAAATTACATAGTACTGCCAGTCTCTCTCACCGTTTACCAACCCTGTCTTTATGTCTATCCTTTGTTTCAGGATCTTTTTTCTCAGCATTTTTTTTTCGTGATCAGAATGTATCAAATGGCTGGGTAATTCTCAGTGGCGCGGGCTGTTTATCAGAAGTCCTCCTGTACATATCAATGACTCGGCCCTCTCTCCCTGCGGCGAGACATTCATATGAATTCCAGCCACACTCACACATACTGCAAACTCGTGCTAAGCATAGATGAGTAGCGGTTGAGGAGAGACACAGACAGAAAGCGAGACAGTATGAGAGCTGAGGGTGGCTGCCTCTATTATGATCCAGAAAGGGCTTTACTTCCCACTATTCACACACCAAAACACACTGATTTCACCTACAGCTTGACAGATAAGGATAGACAGCATTTACAACATATAGTGAGGATAGGACGAAAATGGCAAGCAATCAAACCTTTGACGGGCCATTTTGCAAACCGCAGCCAAGAATTTGCTCTGTTTTAAAACCCAGCAAGCTGCCTACACAGGCGTTACGAGTACACTCCCTAAAACATAGGCTGTTAGTAAAGGTAGTTAGCATGATTACCCTGCCTAAAGATATGGTCAATTTTGCAAGCAAAAAAAGCGTGCATTGTAGCCACATGCATGCACCAGCACGCAAAATCCCAGATTGCATGGTTTCCAACTGAATTCAAAAGATGTTGCCCTTTGAAGAGTTACAGGACAAATATAAATGTGATCACACCTTAAAACACTTGATTCTGGCCATATTCTGTGGTAGCATGAAAACAGAAAATGACAATCACATAATCCTCTATGATTGTACAAGAAAAAAAAAGATCTGAAGTGGCAAAGCAAAATAAATGATTCTAAATATTTTTAACTCATTCAATACCAAAAAAACAACAAACCCTACATGCACTGGGCAATCCTACATGGCAAATCAAATAAATTATTCAAAATGTTTAATTATTGAATGTACTTAACATTTATTAACCAATTAATAAGGCTGGTCCGAATACAATTTGAGCTTCGAAGCTTCGGTACTAATCGGCACCGAACATTCAAAGCTTCGGAGGAAGGGGGCTGAACATATTTTTCTCTCTAATAATGGCAGGAATCTCTGCATGTGTGTGTCTGTTAACATTTTTATTATGTCGTGAACCGTTCATCCAATCGTCTTCACATGTGTGTTGCTGCAGACCCAAGGGAGTGCAGTGTCACATTTTGGTGCAATATGGACACACGACACCATCAGAACGAATAAACTTAAGAAACTACAGAACAGCGCGAGCCAGAATCGGCGCGCCTCACGCAAACAGGGCTTTTATGCTCGGAGAACGGACACTGCACTGCTGATACAAAACACAGGTCTATTAAGAGCAATACTTTTAATATAGACAAATTATTATTAGGCTGGGCTACTGTACTTTTTTTAAATTATGGCTGCCGTTTTTGCAAGTATTTTCCTAGCAAATTAAGTGCACGTTTTTATCATATGTAAATTTACTGATTAACATGGCAGATAAAAGCAGCTCGTATTTTTACACCAACAATATACTATAGGCGTGCTACTTACAAAACTCCCACACAGCAGAGGTCTTCCTCATTTTTGTCTTCTCTTCCAGAGGAACTGAATCAGGACGTTCACTCATGGGCAATTCATAAGCCACTTTTCCACTATCGGGCCGAACAGTTCTCTTTGCTTAACCATTCATTCCATGCTGGTCCGGGCCAGTCAGCACAGATACGGTTTAATTTTCCACTGTGGTGCTTATAACGGAGCTCTTTGAAATGCACTCCAAATGCGTCCGTCGTTGCCTTGGTAATTCAGGTGTAATATAAACAGCGATATCGACGATGATCAGATATTTCTGTTTTTGGGACACCTGGTTTTTTTTTTTATCTTATAGACCATTTACTTCATTCAATAACAACAACAAAAAACTCTTGACGTGAAAAATAAAAAAAGTAAACGACGATGGGTATAATATCAAAATGCGCAAATGTTTCCTCCACAGACCAAACGGTCTCAGACATTTTTTTCTTTTGTATATTGAAAATAGCGTAGCTGTTGACTTGGCTGTTTGATTAAATAGCGCGCTTCTGCTTAGCCAGCTATGGTATTGTATACAACTGTAACTGTACCTGACAGTCCTTGGAACCGATTGGTCAGATAGTAAAAAAACATCTATATTCAAGCGCGAATGAATACCATTTTGCGGTCTAATGTCAACCCACCGAACGAATATCCAAATATTCTAATCCAGCCCTACCAATAAAAAAAAAACACTAATAATAAACATTATAAATAAATAAAATAAGCAAAATACACTGTTCTAAATATAAAAAAAGTAAAAATAATAATAATACAATTCTTAAAAAAAATACCTACAAATATTCAGGACAGTTCGATCAATCAATGGAATATGGACTATTTTTCACAATACTTTATGTATGCTGTCTTTTTATGCTCGTTAAATAATCATTAGCTTAGTGTTAAAAAAATAACATTCTTTTTTTCATGTGTGACGGTTCAATGAGTCTTGTGCAGTGAGTGCTTGTGTGTTTGTCCCGAGATACAGGCTGATTGCTGGTGGACGTGGCTTTACACCTGAACCAGATCAGGCTACTTTAAAAGACACACTGTCAAACAGAGAGAGGGAGACGATGGCTCGCTGGTGTTGCGGTTCTGGAGGCTTCTGGAGAGCTGACGGGATGTGTGGGCTATGGGAGATCACAGCCGTTTCGGAGATCTGATGTCAATATGTTGATTCGAACTTCTCTTTATGTTTGGTTGGACTGATATCACTTGAGCTGGTTTACTTACAATTACATGCTGACACGCTGACTAACATTTATACTGATCTCTTGACACTTCATGTTTATTACTTTATTTAAATAAATCTTATTGTTTACGCAGCGGTTGTGTGGCGTCTCCCTTACTTTGTTGCGATCTTTGAGAAGAATCGTAACACATGGCAGAGGTCATCAATAAATCCCTGCCTTGTTTTGTGGATCAATCTTGTTTTTCGGCGAATATCCCACGCTGGGTGGCTGAACTACACCGTGGAGGCTAGGTTAAATAAGCAGCATGTAGTCCAGGCTCTTCTATGAGAAGGGAGGGGGGTCTCTTCAAAAACAAGACAGTGAAGGTGTATTGGGAGACTGGGGTGTTGGACAAAGCTCAATTATGTTGTCCGGGGGAACGACACAGCACTCCTTTCATTATCCTTTCGAAGCCTCTTTTCTGTGGAGTCAACAGGCAGAACTGTGGCACATTAGCCGTACACAAGAGCTCTGTCAGGAAGCGGGCTTAAGCCAACGCTCCTAATTGCGCTACCTGGGAAAAAGAGACCCCCACCCCCCCTTCTAATCCACAATTTATACCTACACCCTCAACTGCAGCTCAGGGCAAAGGATTCACACCTAATGCTTCATTCAGCAGCAGCCATTACGAGACAGCCTCTGTCATTAACCTAATGACACAAACTAGAGCGCTATGACCGGCGAATTTGCCAATAAAAGGGATACCGTGAGGTTTAAGGTTATTGATGGTGACAGAAGGAGGGGTCTCTTTTTTTTTTGAGGACACTCATGTTTGCAAATATATCAGGTCTGTGTTCAGTGATTAGCTCTGTGATTTGAAAGCCTGTGACACTTACAATAATAGCGGAGGCGGCTAATCAAGGGTTTGCGCTTCTTGGTAAAAATAAGACCGAGAATGGAGAAAAGGAGAGAGAGAGCGTGAGTGAGTGCGGAAAGGAGAAAACAAGAAAAGCGCTGGTTTAACTGACATCTTTAAGCCTGGCAGAGTGTGGGGTTAAATGGCACGCATGCTCCCAAATCCTCTTTTTCTTCTCCTTTTATCACGACGCCAGCCTCTTTCTATCTCTGAATATAGCAATTCTTTCATTTCTCAACATTCCTTAGCAGTTTGTTATGTTCTTGTTTTCCTCCGTTGCCATTTGTTGATCTTCAGATCTGTGAGGCTAGCACACACAGGCGCATCGTGGCTCTATAAAAAGCCCCAGACGAGAGTTCCCTCCGCCATGCATTATTCATGGGCATCACCTTCAATCAAGTGGCAGAAACCTCAAGGATGTCTAACTTTAGGTCTTCTCTTTTTGAAAAAGACGATAGAAGCAGGCAAGAAACATTCCAGTGTGTCTGGTATAATTTATTCCCTGTTCAGATGACATCAAATACTTGTACCCTCTTGTGTGTTCCAGTTTATATCTGCCATGCTCCGGGAGAAATACATTTCTTCCTGTTCTAACAAGCTGGCACCTGTTACATTAATAAAGATGAAACTAAATAACAACTTGTACAAGGTGGAATGTGCAAAAACAAGATGCTAAAATTTAAGAGGAACAGCCTGTCAAGCGGAGCACAGATGTATTATCATTAGCATAAAAAGCCTTAACCTCAACTCATATCATCATTATCAGCACCTGCTATGACACTCTTTGTAAACAGACATGACTGGTTGTCTGGGCACAGGCACAAAAAGGACATTAAAGGCTTGTGCAGGCCAGTCGATGAGATTATTTGAGTTCTAGCTGTTGCTTTCAGAGTGTTACACAACTACTTGTGGAGGAATACGATCTGCAGACAGTGACAGGTGGGGGCTCGCTGGTGGTCCACGGATTTATAGATTTTGTTTTGGTTTGATTTATGCTTTTATTTTAGTCGGTCGTTTGGTCCAGACGTGACGCTTCGACTGAACTTGACCTCAGAAACACGAGACTGCGTAAACACCTCCACCCTGCGCTGTCGTGATACTGCCCCGTGGCTCGTCCGGGGCCGCGGTGGGGGTTTCAGGTGTTCTTGGAGCCCACACGCGCACGTACCCTGCCAAAGATGTGGTATCTGCACAGTCATGCCCCCTCGAGAACAGCAGTGGTCTGAAATAGCCAGGCTGTAGCATCCCTCCGCCTGCGGTAAACAAGCCTGCCGTCTGGCACGGCTGAGCGGCATCCGAGCCCAGCTACGTGCAGAGTCACTGTCCCTGTTACTCACCCACAAACCAGCCTCTCACTGAGAAAGTGCCATCAACAGCTAGCATGCAGAGGAAGACAGAAGAAGAAGAGGAGGGGAGGAAATAAAGGCGTGAAGACACACTGAGATATTGAAAGAGAGATGCTGAGAAGGGGTCAGACAGAATAGAATGGAAGCACACAAAACACGGCAATGTCAAGAATGTGTGCCGTATTAGATTTATGCTGTATGCGGGACATTGATAATGGCTCTCAGAGATTTCGTGTCACTGCGTCTGGTGATTTGTGTCGCCTCTGCGCTATTTTATTTTTTTTCTACAGAATAGGCCAGTGTGTGAAGCTCAGCTGAGTGCAGTTATGAAGCGCATGGTTCTCTGCAAACCGCATTAGAGTAATGTGAGGCAAATTTTGGCCACATAGTAAGAACCAATTCACTAACACTTGAAAAATCCTGACGGCTCTCTAGCTCAGATAATTAAATTATGGAATATCGGTCAATAACAGCAAGGTTGACAACAGCTTGAGGGAGGACTAAAATATTACACTAAAGCAAATCTGCAAATCCTAATGTTGTAAGTGAAAAACATCAAGTAGTCCAAATTAAATATAAATAAATAAATAAATATTATATATATATATAATATATATATATATAATATATATATATATATATATAATATATATATAATATGTATTATATATATATATATATATATATATATATATATATATATATATAATATGTATTATATATATATATATATATATATATATATATATATATATATATATATATATATATATATATATATATATATATATATATATATAAATAGGAGTCCTCTATAAAGTCTATTCAAGCTATATATATTTCGCTGAACTCAGAACATTTTCCATCCTGACTGTAATGTAAACCTTAACCACTGCTAGATAAGCTATCAGATGGGTCTCAGATCAGTGCCAAGGGGCAAACACCTCAACTGATGTTTATTTACAGTGCTGGGAGCAGAAGGCATAGATTGGGACTGAAGGGGATGGAGGAAGCAATGGCTGTATGATTCAGGTCCAACCCAGGCCTCATTACTGACCGCCTGCTGTCTGAGGAGGAGAAAGCAGGGTGAAGGAGCCTTAGCTCTGGAATGAGAGCATAAGGAGAAATCAATACAGCTCCCATGACCCAGTCACGCGCTGCCTCTCATTGTGAGGGGAAATCAAAACAGACTTCTGTAAAAAAAAAAAACTAATAACTATCAGCAGCATGAATGCCTGGGAGGACTTGTCACTCCTGAGCTGGGTGCTTGGTGAGAGAGAAAGAGGGAGCGAGAAAGATAGAAAGAGAGAGAGTGGTCCAGTCAGACACATCAGTCTGTCTTTCTTTCTCTCTCTTTCATCCTTCACATCTCAGCAGGGGCGCAATAACAGCACTCTCTGAGTGGCTGGATGCAGGTACACAGAAAACACAATCCTTTCTAAGGTTTTTTAACGTTCAGCTCCACCTGCCATGTTACATCATTTCTTAAATGCTCCGGGCAATCCATAATCATTGTGAATATTTTCTTAATCAGTATGTCTTGTTTCCAGTAGACTTACCTGAACATCCTTTAAAATAAATATATATATTTCCTTGATAAGCAAAATCAAGTCTTAACCATTTTTTATACTGTATATCCTGTTTCACCCAGAAATACATCTGATTACAAAAAGATTTATACAATTAAGTTTATTTTTCTTATCTTTTGGCAAATAGTTGCCGTGAACTACTCAAACTTAATAATGTTTAAACTTAAAACAAGAAAAAAAACAATAAGCAAATACATGATAAATATAAAATGAATAAAAAGGATACATTTTATATTTACTTTTTTTTTAATCTTACATTATATTGTTCCAAATAAATTTCTTGTTTTCAAAAGAAAATCTCTGCTCTGCCATGTGCAATAAACTCATTCACGTGATCTAGCTCTACAATTCTTGAAATGGGCAGCGTCATCTGTTCCATGCATTCGGAAGATCATGAATAATGCATTGAGGAGTGGTGAGCGCTGTAGTGGCTGCTTGGCTTCATCAAACACTCCGTCCTCAGTAAGGTGTCATGTCTTTCAACAGATGCATGCAACAAAAGAGTAATTAATAGCCCAGCGGCAAGTGTTAGAATCCCCCATGCCTCAATATGTCTTCATTTGCCATCCAGCATGCAGCAGGATGGAGCTTTCTGCGGGCCATGTTTCTTCTCATTATGCCCATCAACAGCAGCCAGTCTCTGCGGGAGTACTCATGAGCTCATTCTGATTCACGCCCCACTAACACACTCCATTGCCATAATGTATAGAATAAACAAGTCATGCTGTCTGCGTATAAAAGGTCCTCAGAAGGGAGAAGAACCTCCTCTTGTAGACAAAGTGTAGATCAGCAGACACATGTCTTGATAGAACAACTGCAGGGTGCAACGTTAAAAAAAAAAAAAAAAAAAAGAGAGATGTGTAATAATTGGATATTAAATGGGTCTGAAATGAAAGTAGGACTGGGGATAGCTGGGGCACTTAAAAATTATGTTTCTGAAACTTTTTGTGTTACAAAAGAACTGAAGACCCATTACTCTAAACCAGGGTGTATCATCTGAAATTTTCAATTGATACCCAGAGGCGAAATGAGCAGTTCCCCTGGATATGTATGCCTTGATGTATCTCAAACATGACAGACAAAATGAGATTTTGGAGGGATCTTGTAAGCTTTCCTAAATATATTGCTGCATCTATCATCTCATCAACTGTACGACACCACATATGGATTATTGTCTGGCTTTAAAATGTATGCCTTGAGCTAAAAATATCAATTTCTGAAAATCATGGCATAAAATTCCAATTCCCAAAACTATGCATTTAGAAGTTAGTCTATTGTCATCTGTACATAGTGCAATATGGAACTATATGGAGAAGGTGCATTTACACAGATTCTGAATTTATACAGAAATTATAAAAGCAGAATACTATGAAATTAATTTTAGAATATACGAAATTGATTAATTATAAAATATAAACTGTCATGAAAGCAATACATAAGGCAGAAATTTTTCACTAAGCAATGACCCTAAAATATCCCTAAACACTGCAAAAATCTGTTACTTTTTTAGTCGTCCAGTAAAAATGTCTACACATTTTTAAGACTCAAAGCATAAGTGTAAGAAAATCTTTTTTGGAGAATTACTTAGAGAATGCACTTGATTAGTGCTGTATTCTCTATTGAGATGCTCAACAGGTTAGTACTGCTATTATCAATACACTCTCGAAGGGCTTGTGGGTCAAATGGCGCTTTTCACGAAAGTGAAGTTGTTTTAAAGTCCACTGACTGACGCATTTAAATCAGCATTTTAACAAACGTCTCCACCATCCCTCACCAAAAGAAATCCCCCTTATGTTACTCGAGACAAGCAATTTGCCTTTTTTGTTGTTTGCTTGACCTAAAGAAAACAATTTCAAAGGGTCTTCCTGTGGGTTTAACAGCTCAGTTGAACAGGTAGGCACTAGGCGCCTATTTTCCCCAAGAAGATGAATTGGTGAGCTGTCGGTTCCAGACAGGGCGAGTAGTTGTGTTTCTGTAATAGGACACTGGAAGTGTCTTTGATTAATGAAAGTGTGATACTGAGCTGTTAGAGAGCCTTCCTACTGAAAGAGCGATTGAAGCGGGGATACGTGGCGACAGATGCAGGAACATGGCTGGACCTGGAGGAGAGGATGGGTTTGGACATACTCCCTCATAAAGCACAGGAGGGGGTTCAATGGTTTGAGATGGGAGAGCGACTACGGGGCGCAGAAACGTCCCGTGGACAGAAGGGGAGCCATTAGCGAAATGTTCTTTGTGATGAGAAATGGCACACATTAACTGGCGGAGAAGTCACGGGGAACGATTATTTTAAGCGTCTTAAGTATGATCATTTTAAACTTAAAATGTACAATAAAACAAATTTATTCCATTACATTAGATAGGAGACAAATGCGGAATTGAGTTGAATCATAATTATGATCCAGACTTTACAGGATTAGATTTGTCTGCCTTTTAAGCTTTCATCAACAACTCCTTTTCCTGTAAATCAAGTCATTTCATTCTTGTTTTGTCCAAATACATTTTTTCTGTCTTTTATTTAGAACTTCTTTCCCCTGGTTTCAATCTTAAAACCTCAAAAAAAATAATAAAAAAAACAACAACAACACAGTGCTCAAGCCAACACGTCCTCTTCAAAGCATGCTGGAAAAGTTTTTGTTTACCCGGTTTTAAAAATGCACAACAATGCAAAGTTTGCGAAGCAAGAACACTCTGTCGAACTGCTGACAGGCCAAACTCTGTTCCAACGCCTGGGGAGAACTTTAAATAAAACAATTGTCTTCATACAAAATGTCTGACGATCTAGTCACGAACGTCCTTCCATTCCCAAACATGCTCTTGCATTCGATAATAGTTTGAATTAAACATCTTTTTTATTTGAAAATAAACCAAAACGAAGGAATCCGATCACCGCGGGTTCATTTATTGAGCAATTGCATTATTACATTTCAAGGCAGAACATGTTTTAATGAGCTGATTAGTATCCTGAGATGACTGCATCGCGATCAAGGGCTTTCCCTCCGAGCGCTTACTTTATAAGCCTTTTTATAACACGTCACCCAAAATGGTTCAAGATGTGCAGAGCAAGGGAGATTAAAAAAAAAAGACCTTCAAAACAAGCACAACAAACATCTTCCCCACCAAAAAAAACTTTCCTCAGTTCCCAACCCCCCTTGTGCCGAAGACAGGATTATTTTGGGGGGGTTTTGTGGAGGGTACGGAAAAAAAGATGTTTATGCTCGCCTCGTTTCTAGGCTGTGAGCTCTCCCAAGGGAGTGCATTCCTCACCCAAAGCATGACTAAAGGTATGTGAACCATCTGGACAAAGCCACTGGCCACAATGGCCCTACACACCCAACCCAAAGAAGCCTTTCATTCACTGGCCAGGACCTTCAGCAGGGTCAACCATCATTTCAACTATCATCAATTGTGATTGGCGGCATTCATAAGAAGCAGGTACACTTTAAAAATGATTTTTTAAGTTAAAACTAATTATTAGAGTACAACTTTTAGAAGAAATTCTACTTTTCTTTCTACTTTCAAACTAAATGTGTTACTTGCCATTTCTTTGCATTGATTGTGAAATTTAAAGCAATTTCTGAATTAAAATAATTTCTACACCAATTTTTCTTCAGTGTATAAAGGGTTACTTAATAATTCAGTGTATGAGTGGCACACAAGCAGGCATAACTGAATGTGAACTGAAGTTTAAATGTCACATTACAGCTCAGTCTGATTCATTATCAATAACGTGATCATTAGGAAAATGCCATGTGAATGGAAACGCACTGGCCGATGTTTACTCCATCTCATAATGTGAGCTGAATTTAAAGCGGTGAATCTCTGCCCCCTCCGAGCTCCTCAAATATCAGTATGCACCAGAAATCTCATCGCAAAGTTTATCGTATTCCTTTCCTCCCGTTGCCGGGCAGCTGCTACAGAGCACTGTGAAGATGCTGGAGGGGGCGGCGCTCTGATTAAGGTAGACTGGAGAGGGCTACCGGAGCCTTTCCTCCACCTGGAGCCCCTTCGGCCCTCTAGAGACCGCTCTCCAGTTAAAGCATCAATGCACACACACGCTCAGAACCTCACGTGCTCTCGCAGGGGAATCGTGTCGCCGCTAATAAAGAAGCAGGATTTGATAATCAGCTCAGACAGTCAATTTGCAAATAACAGATTCTAATTAGTTAATCAATGTGCATTTTAACGACAGCATTGTCAAGAGCATTCAAGTGCAGTTTCCTAGCACTTGGGCTTTTGCTCTATTTAAAACACAGGCATAATCATTTAGCTTTCCTTAGGCAACCTAAAAAGAAATTACTCTTCTAGTGCAAGAAAGAAATAAACAAACCTTAAGCTGCTTAAATTGTCTTGTAAAAAAGTGTCGTGCTTAACCAATCTGACATATTTTACTAAATAAACCTGCTATATATATATATATATATATTATATATATATAAAACGGATAACTTCAAGAAATACAGTGGTGCCCCAACGAAAAAACCCACATCACTATGAATCCGCAGGGGAGCCGGGGTGTTTTCTTGTTAATTTGGGAGATTAAAGGTTAACCTCATTGCTGCTTAGTTTCAGCAGTTAAAAACCCCAAAAGAAGTGATAGCCTTGAGCTTTGTTTTTTTTTTATACACAAGCAAGACATCTCCTTTTCCTCTTGCAACTGTACAAATATTTATGGCAATGTGCATTATTTACAATGAGGTGATTAGAGTAGAAGAGAAAGGAAGAGAAAAAAATAAAACCCTACGCAAACAGAATGCATTCATGGGGTCCTGTTTCCCAGAGCGGTGGGAGACTGCAAATGATCCAAACAGAAACAACTGCGCTCCAGACACTCTTAATGCAACGGCGGATTGTGAAGAATGGTGGGGAATCTAATTTGGTTAGTCGCTCTATTCATAAAGTGTGATGAAAATCATCATCACATGCTGATCCCGACATAGTTTTGTGTAGTTTGGAAACAAGAACTTGAGCGTCTGCGGTCTGAGCCATGCATTACTGTATAAAGCAATCAGAGTTGGCGATGACAGTGAAAGCTACAGGGGAACTTTTTTCTTGGCAGGTTTTAAGGAAAGAAAAAGAAAAAAATCAAGGATGTGGGCCATGTTGAAGGCATTAGTGCCCTCTAGGCTGAAAATAAGCTGACCCCCCCAACCGCCCAACAGGAAGCCAATGTGTTAAAGAAAAAGAGAAGAAAGAGAGCTCACCTGCAGAGGGGGCTATCATCAGCACAGACAAATAAATCTTTCAAAATGAACATCTTGAAGTTAAATTTGCATTAAAAAGGCTTAAATAGATATTTGAAACATGCAGTTTGACAAAAGCATGCACACATGATGAAGCTGTTTCTATCACAAACAGACAGTCTTAAGAATGATGCATGATGTTTGTGCATACAGCCCATTGTTAAAACCACCCCTTTTCGCCAAGCCCTGAAAAAAACGTTCCACTGCTTTAGTTAAGGGGAAGGAATTTATGGAGGGGAAGGTTGGGGGTCAAAGGTCATCCATAGCACTCAACAGTCAGCCTAAAAGGCCAGATAAGGGCTTAAAGCATCCTGTGTGTGTCTGATACCAGCCTCTGGCCAAACAGATACTGTAAAGACTGACCGAACGGGATCCTGCCACCAGACGTGTAAAACCGGACTATGACAGTCATCCGCTCATTTATCAAGCTTAATGGCTGGAGGCTTTTTTATTGTCAGAATAAAATGACATTTGTCACTACACCACAACTGGGAAATGTGACCACCATGAATTGCAGAAATGTTGATTGGATCTCAATAAGAGGTCAGAGGGTCGTCCGGCCACTCGACGCCTCTATTTGTGTATCAACTTTGAGATTAACTCGCATGCAAGATGGCGAGGGTGAAGACTGCGGTTTTTCCAAGAGTCTGAGGTGCGGACAAGCCGACCCTCTGCAGTCTCCTATCTGATGTAATGCAAAAATACTGCCTCGTTTAATTAGGTGTTGCAGGCCTAAACACAAAATTACATCAAGTGGATAAAAGAAATTGGTATTCCGTAGAGTGAGCGTCTTGTTCTAATCTAGATCAGACGGAACAGTACGAGACGGAAAGAAGAACCTGACTGGAAGATCAAGCGACTAACGCAAGATCCCTCCGTCTGTGTATCATCTGTCCTTCTAGATAGTCCTTATCCCTTCAATTCAGGAAGAAACGACAAGCTGTTTCCTAAAACCCTCAGAATGTGTCGAAAGCTCATGTGAGCATGCAAACATTTGTGCCATGTCGCTCGGTTTGCTATTTTTAAGAATGCACGAGTGAATTAAAGAAAAAAAAATAGAGGTCTTCCTTTCTTTTGGTGGCCCTTCCTTTTTCTTGTTCTCATGACACAAGTCTGTCAGCAAACCCGGCGCTGCTGTACAAACAGAGGATGTGGTTGCGAACACCAACATATGTACACAAGATTCATGCATGCACATATGCAAACAGTAAAAAGGTGGTTATTTTTACAAGCCATCTTATGAAATATGTTGCAAGTAGCCAATGTAGGTGAGACAGAGAGCTATAAATAGCATTCATCTGTCCCGGCGTACTGGGAAATTGAGTATGCACATATTTCCAACTCATGAATTTCTCTAACAGCAGGAAAGAACTGTGGTCCAAAACACTCTGATTTGGCATCAATATCCTCTTGTTTTATTAACAAAGGTGGCATAATTATTCAGACATCTTTAGTGTTTGAAAATGGGATTCTTTCAAGACTGCTGGCTTGCGTCCTGTTGGCACCATGTCGAAACCAAACAAAGGCATCCACGGGCATAATGTGGCTGGTATTTCAGAATTAAGACAATGGCCATATTTAATAAGCCTCATTCAGAGAAAAGCCGGAAAAAGCAATATCCCAGTGCACAGCAAACTAAAGAAACCTGTCAAATTGATTAAATAATTGTGGCGTTTTTGTCTTCGGACACATACAAGGACATAATTTTATCCACACATAATCCTCCTGACCAAATCAGCAAGCTGTGCCTCATTCCAAACCATCTGTGGACAAAAAACAATAAGATTTCTTTATGAGCTAGCACTGTTAGAACTAAATGAAAGGCAGGGTCATTGCTCATTAGGAATGATCTGCCTGCATTGATCCCAGTAGCAGAGCAAAATGTCACCTTAATTAAAACGCGACGGTGCTCTGCGAGAATGTGTGCAGGAATCAGAGCTCACAGAGGTGCATGCTGGGGTTTACCTACACTGAAAAAAACGATTCGTTGTCTGAACAACCCTTACTTATAAAAGTTAATATATTAAACACAAAAAAACTAAGTATTTATAACTTTTCAATGTCTACTTACCATATATAGTTCATGTAACACAAAAATATAAGTTACAAAGTGAACTTAAGTGTATGCATAAATACAACGAAAGAAAATAAGTCATGAAAACTACTAGTACAATTATGTTAAAATTAAGTAAATATAGCATAAAATTTTAAGTATTTGACTGTGAGCCATGTGATATGCTGTTTCCTGCCAAGGAGCCATTTTGTGAAGCACATGTGAAGACGGTGTGAAGAGGTAAGCTAACTTTTTTTGAAAACTAAGTATGATATTAGATTTATCTCATTTATTGCGTTTGTGATCTAAAAAGGAACTTTTAAACTGAATTTCTGAATCGCTTAGAATAATGCCTCTGAAATTAGAAACGTGTTATGAATACTTATGAAAACAGAGTCTGTTCGTGTTAACCCATTCCAGAATAATAATAATAATTGTTCTCATGTTCTCTATAAGTGGCAGTCCAGGCCTGGGCACAGGTTAACTTTGAAGTTTGGTTTATATTACATTGTAAAATATATGCTACATGTCAAGATGTATGCATGATAATTAAATAATTGTGATCTCGATTCAGACACATGCAAACTTATTTCTAAATAACAACGATTCCTCTGTCTAGTAAACCTTCTAAATTATGATCACAACTGTAAATTTAAACCTGTGTTTCCTCTGCCGCTGATAAGGTAGATACAAAATGTGCAGAGCGGTGGCTCTTCAGGATCAGGATTGAAAATCTATTTCTGTTTATCTTAAGAAAGTCATTAATCAGGATCAGTGTGAGGATGAGTAAATAATGAAAACATTTTGTGTGAATCAACTGACTGACTTGGCCATTCTCCAATTAGCTTTAAAAAAAAATCTTCACTGTAGAAATTTCAGATCATTGTTGTGGTGTATAGATTTTTATTTTCTCTTTGAAAATTCATTTTCCTTTCAACTTCATTTCCATCAGCAGTTTCGCCATCATTAGAGTTGAGTTGGTCAAATAATGCCTTGATTCACAAACTCTATGGAGACACTGTATAGTTGTGATTGTGTGTGTATGCAGAATAACAAGCCGCGTTTTGTTTTACTTTTTAGACCAGCCCTGTGGAACAACGTAAAGAAGTTTTAATTCTATGCTTAACTGTCTGCCTCTCTGAGAATCTCATCAAGCACCATCAGGTGAGCATCTGAAATCGATCAAAAACCAAGTTACTCTCTAAAACTAAATAAACAACTTATATAAAGGCAGTTAATTAAATTCAACCAACATAGAAATAAAATGAATGGCTGTAAGTCACTTATTTAATTTTAAAATATAAATGTCTATTTCAAAATCTTTTTTTTGTGTTATTTCATTGGAATGTATTTTTTTGCACTGAGAAACAATCAGAAAAAATATCAAGTGGTGTTGTAAGTAAATACACATTTGCTTTGTTTTGTTTTTAAAGATACTCATGGGAATAAGGAAAAACTGGAACTGCTCGCACTTAAAATCATCATGAAAGGTGGCTCAACAGATGATCCATTACAGACTGGGATAGTGCTGGAAGGCATAGAGGTGATGATGGGATTGGCAGGTGTTGCAAAGGCTTGTGTTTTTCTGCTTGGCCTAATTTATGCAATTAATCTGAGTTACCCCAAAGAGCTCAATGTGCAATGTTTGTCTGCAACTGTTCGATTAAATTCTTGATTTATTCTTAGGATGTTTGTCGCGTGTTCCAAAAGTAAATGTTAGAAAAATTGTTGCAAAGGGTGAAAAAAAGTGATCTATTGTAAAGTTTGCAATCTCTATGTTACAAAAAAAACAAAAGAAAGAAAATGCTTTTTTTCTAGTTTTATTAGGAATTCTGTACAAAAGTAAATGTTTGAAAAATTTAAACCCATTAAGAAGTGTTGCAAAGGGTGAAAAATCAAGAAAATAACATGTTGGAAGTGAAGCTCCATTTGTATATTTGTCACATTTTGTTGTACATTCATGATGTGTGGTTTTAGGCTTCACCTTCACCGCAGCCTGTCAAAAAAATAAACTGAAATGCTTTATTTTGTGTAATTTTATTTAAGATGTTTAATTTATTTAAGATGCGATGACTAAGCAGACCAATAGCTGAAGATCTAAAATCAGTTTAAATGTTAAGTTGGTTCAACTAAATTTTTTAAATATAAATGAGTTTAAATGTTAACACAACTGGAAATTACTTGGTAGATTATATAATGTTGAATATTTTAAGTAAAGATCGTTGAGTCAACTAATATTTAAGTTAATTTAACAAAGATTATCTTGTTTATTTTAAGTAAAATTGTTCAAAGTTAGGTTTACTTAAAAAGTGTGTTGCAAAAATGGTGCATGTATATTTTAGGTAAATCCAACACATCATTTTTACCAGTGTAGTCTGAAAATACAAGGACTCTACTAAGTGTAAGGGAAATAGATCATTGTAATCTACATCGAAGATGTGATTTAGTACGGTGATTAACTAA